>NC_072428.2:115847500-116150530 GCF_028878055.3 Symphalangus syndactylus
AGACCTGAAGGAAATAGAGACACGAAAAACCCTTCAAAAAATTAATGAATCCAGGAGCTGGTTTTTTGAAAAGGTCAACAAAATTGATAGACCACTAGCAAGACTGATAAAGAATAAAAGAGAGAAGAATCTAAGAATCAAATAGACACAATAAAAAATGATAAAGGGGATATCACCACCTATCCCACAGAAATACAAACTACCATCAGAGAATACTACAAACACCTCTACGCAAATAAACTAGAAAATCTAGAAGAAATGGATAAATTCCTCGACACATACAACCTCCCAAGACTAAACCAGGAAGAAGTTGAATCTCTGAAAAGGCCAATAACCGGCTCTGAAACTGTGGCAATAATCAATAGCTTACCAACCAAAAAGAGTCCAGGACCTGATGGATTCACAGCTGAATTCTACCAGAGGTACAAGGAGGAACTGGTACCATTCCTTCTGAAACTATTCCAATCCATAGAAAAAGAGGGAATCCTCCCTAACTCATTTTATGAGGCCAGCATCATCCTGATATCAAAGCCTGGCAGAGACACAACCAAAAAAGAGAATTTTAGAACAATATCCTATTTTAGAACAATGTTGATGAACATTGATGCAAAAATCCTCAATAAAATACTGGCAAACTGAATCCAGCAGCACATCAAAAAGCTTATCCACCATGATCAAGTGGGCTTCATCCTTGGGATGCAAGGCTGGTTCAACATATGCAAATCAATAAATGTAATCCAGCATATAAACAGAACCAAAGACAAAAACCACATGATTATCTCAATAGATGCAGAAAATGCCTTTGACAAAATTCAACAACCCTTCATGCTAAAAACTCTCAATAAATTAGGTATTGATGGGACGTATCTCAAAATCATAAGAGCTATCTATGACAAACCTACAGCCAATAACACACTGAATGGGGAAAAACTGGAAGCATTCCCTTTGAAAACTGGCACAAGACAGGGATGCCCTCTCTCACCATTCCTATTCAACATAGTGTTGGAAGTTCTGGCCAGGGCAATCAGGCAAGAGAAGGAAATAAAGGGTATTCAATTAGGAAAAGAGGAAGTCAAATTGTCCCTGTTTGCAGATGACATGATTGTATATCTAGAAAACCCCATTGTCTCAGCCCAAAATCTCCTTAAGCTGATTAGCAAATTCAGCAAAGTCTCAGGATACAAAATCAATGTACAAAAATCACAACCATTCTTGTACACCGATCACAGACAAACAGAGAGCCAAATCATGAGTGAACTCCCATTCACAATTGCTTCAAAGAGAATAAAATACCTAGGAATCCAACTTACAAGGGATGTGAAGGACCTCTTCAAGGAGAACTACAAACCACTGCTCAATGAATAAAAGAGGATACAAACAAATGGAAGAAGATTCCATGCTCATGGGTTGGAAGAATCAATATCGTGAAAATGGCCATACTGCCCAAGGTAATTTATAGATTCAATGCCATCCCCATCAAGCTACCAATGACTTTCTTCACAGAATTGGAAAAAAACTACTTTAAAGTTCATATGGAACCAAAAAACAGCCTGCATCACCAAGTCAATCCTAAGCCAAAAGAACAAAGCTGGAGGCATCACGCTACCTGACTTCAAACTATACTACAAGGCTACAGTAACCAAAACAGCATGGTACTGGTACCACAACAGAGACATAGATCAATGGAACAGAACAGAGCCCTCAGAAATAATGCCGCATATCTACAACTATCTGATCTTTGACAAACCTGACAAAAACAAGCAATGGGGAAAGGATTCCATATTTAATAAATGGTGCTGGGAAAACTGGCTAGCAATATGTAGAAAGCTGAAACTGGATCCCTTCCTTACACCTTATACAAAAATTAATTCAAGATGGATTAAAGACTTACATGTTAGACCTAAAACCACAAAAACCCTAGAAGAAAACCTAGGCAATACCATTCAGGACATAGGCATGAGCAAGGACTTCGTGTCTGAAACACCAAAAGCAATGGCAACAAAAGCCAAAATTGACAAATGGGATCTAGTTAAACTAAAGAGCTTCTGCACAGCAAAAGAAACTACCATCAGGGTGAACAGGCAACCTACAAAATGGGAGAAAATTTTGGCAACCTACTCATCTGACAAAGGGCTAATATCCAGAATCTACAATGAACTCAAACAAATTTACAAGAAAAAAACAACCTCATCAAAAAGTGGGCGAAGGACATGAACAGACACTTCTCCAAAGAAGACATTTATGCAGCCAAAAAACACATGAAAAAATGCTCATCATCACTGGCCATCAGAGAAATGCAAATCAAAACCACAATGGGATACCATCTCACACCAGTTAGAATGGCCATCGTTAAAAAGTCAGGAAACAACAGGTGCTGGAGAGGATGTGGAGAAATAGGAACACTTTTACACTGTTGGTGGGACTGTAAACTAGTTCAACCATTGTGGAAGTCAGTGTGGTGATTCCTCAGAGATCTAGAACTAGAAATACCATTAGACCCAGCCATCCCATTACTGGGTATATACCCAAAGGACTATAAATCATGCTGCTATAAAGACACATGCACACATGTTTATTGCGGCACTACTCACAATAGCAAAGAGTTGGAACCAACCCAAATGTCCAACAACCATAGACTGGATTAAGAAAATGTGGCACATATACACCATGGAATACTATGCAGCCATAAAAAATGATGAGTTCATGTCCTTTGTAGGGACATGGATGAAACTGGAAATCATCATTCTCAGTAAACTATTGCAAGGACAAAAAGCCAAACACTGCATGTTCTCACTCATAGGTGGGAATTGAACAATGAGAACACATGGACACAAGAAGGGGAACATCACACTCTGGGGACTGTTGTGGTTGGGGGGAGGGGGGAGGGATAGCATTAGGAGATATACCTAATGCTAAATGACAAGTTAATGGGTCCAGCACACCAACATGGCAGATGTATACATATGTAACAAACCTGCACTTTGTGCACGTGTACCCTAAAACTTAAAGCATAATAATAAAATAAAATAAATTGATTTGAAAGGAAAAAAATAATAATAGTAACAGTAAATAAATTTGGAAGACATAAAAGACAAAAGAACTATTATTAAAATCATTTCTTAAAAAAACAAAGACAGAATGAGATTTAAACCATGAATAGCAAGTTATTTTAGTGTAACAGAAGAGAAGTGAAGAAGGTTAGGTGTTGATGTGAGCATATTTATTAGTTTAATGGCAAGAAGTCAAGAGGGTCCTTTGTCTTTGTGTTAGATTGTATTTGGCTGCAACAGTAGATTCCATCCCACATATTCTTCTTTAATGTGAATTAGCCACAGCCCCATTAAGAAATCTAGTCTATATACCCCCACCTTTGATCAGGCCTCATAGTTTCTTTGAACAAGTAAGTATGGTAGAAATGGTCATGTGTCAGTCCTAGGTCAATTATTCTAATATGGTAACCTCTGCTTCCCCCTATTGGAATGCTGGTACTTAGAAGCCAGTCTTCACCTGGGAAGACTGACTTTCTTGAGACAATCACACCCAAGCCAGGTGTAGATGCCTAGGAGAACTAAGGGCCAGGTGATGAGAGAGGAGCCAAGGAATACTGTGGGAAGAAGTTAATTTGAAAATGGGTTCTCCAACCTTAGCCATTCCAAAAGATCTCACATGGATGGAAGCAAATCAGCCAAGTTAGTTCCATATTCCTGACCCAGAAAATCATGAGCATAGTAAAATGGCAGTTTTAAGGCACCAAGTGTGGCGTAGCTGTTAGTAGATCAATGGACTTCTACTGCTTGACACTTAAATGATGACTTAGATCATGTGCTAAAAATTAGGTGGAACCTGACATGATAAGCATTTTGGGGCCAGTAAAGGAAACAAAGTGGAAAATAGGAGAAAATTCATTAAGGAAATAAAGACGTGGTGAGAATAACTATTGAAGACCTTTTGGAGATTTGAGATCATGAATTCCTAATGGCTCCAGTAGTATTAAGCAACTGAAGTTAGGACAGTAGATTGATCCAGAGATGTTTTACCAGGGAGTGGCAACAAAAAGACAACTGGAAAAAGTTCAAGAATAAATGTAAGAAAATCACTGAAATGATGGAGTTTAAACTGAACATGAAATGAACATAGAAATAGCTAGCTGCAAGGGAGAATTTAAAGAGGCCAAGGAACTGTAAGACTAACAAAAGGCAATAATAATAATAATAATGCTGTAACGGCATTAACTTAATGAAAACTAGTTTTCTTCAAAGTGAGTGCTTTTTAATTGAGTCAGTGCAGGATCATGACAACCTCTAACACAGTGGACCTTAAATGGAATGGAATTCTATTACATATCAAGGAAGAGATAAAGGAGGAAACATGGGATGGATTATTCAAGATTTTTGAGGCCATGTGGAATGATGGCAACACCTCTGATAGAGAGCAAGATCATGAATTAGTTGCTTACAATCAATGGGTATTGTATGACAGAAGGAATCATTGGTGTAGACTGAATCTTATTTTTATGTTTGAATAGAGGATAAATAGGAAATAGCATTAAAGAGTGTTAAGAATGTTACTATTACTTCTAAAACCTGACATTTATGGTTATGGAAGAAACTGCATTTTATATGGATGCGTAGGAAGCAATGCCCTCGAGAAAGCCTTAGGTTGCAAATAAATCAAGAAAATAGAGAACCTGTTACAGAAAAAAAAAAAAAAATGAGGATATAAGATATCTCTGTATCATGCACTGAAATTTCCAAAACACAAAGCTGAAAATTTTGAGAAGACAGGGACCTGTCTTCTCAAAGAGAAGTTAAGCTTAGGAGACAACACATGGTCAATCATATAGTGAAAACTTCTGAGGAAGTATTAGTAGAGGGCTTTACTTAGTACTCTATGACCAACGTTATGAAGCTCGTGGGGTTTAAGCATCCACCAGATTTTTTAAAACATGCCTTTAGATATATCCTGATGGATGTAAGTTTGTAGGAATCAGGGACTCTGAATCAGTGAGCCTGTGGTCAGATGCTTGCTACCTTGCCATTCTGACAAAGATCCTGGTCATCAGTGTCCTTCTTGTGTAAATAGAGGCTTGAGTAATCAGATGCCTAGTGTAATGATTAATAATGGCATGGAAGTGGTCCTGATAGACTCTGGGCATGAAAAGGAAAGATGGAGCAGAGCCCTAATGAGGATAAGGCTGATGTTCAGGCTAAAGCAGTAATGTCAGTGGCCAGAAGCCTTACAAATACAGGGCCTTGTCGGTAGTTCATTAAATATTTTAAGCCATTAGCATTCATGTCAATAGAATTTAATGAACAATTCAAAGTATATAAAAGGAAGCTTTGTCCTACTTTGTATATTTGGATGAAGATAGCAAAATATGCTAACTTATATGTGAAAATTATCTTTCAAAGGAATTATATTCTTCATACTTTTTGAGGAAATGTAGGCTTAAGCCTAGAGAATCAAAGCTTTTGTTGAAAATTCTGTTACTATTAAACTGTGATGAATCAGCTGCTTTACCATTACTAGCTTTAAAAGTGATCCAAGTTTAGAAAGATCAATACGTAAAAACTCCAGACTTAGCCATTTTAAAGCAAATATTTATGTTGAGCTTCGTGCTAGACACTGTCAGGATGCAGTGTGCATTAGGGGAGCATGTGAATCAGCAGCTTGCTCATTTTTGGTCTACAATTAGAAAAATAGTGAAAACTACATAGTAAAAATAATGTATAATCTTATACCTTAAATGAGCATGTAAATCACCACTTTTGAAATAATATTGCTTGGTGATAGCAAGTAGTGACTATGCATTCAGAGTAAGGGAAAAATTCAAAAATAATTAATGTCCAGCTCTATCTTTGTACAAATAATACATCAGGAATGCAAATGAATTAATAAAATAATTTCAATTTTAAAAAAAAGCAAAGTTTGAGGGGACATAACAAAAAGGAAGTATACCCATTTTCAACTCTTAGCTATTTTCCATTCTTTGTCTTAATAACACAAGATGAGTATAGGTTCTTCTTAGCTTTTGCCTTTTATTCACGCTACATTTTTTTTGTCAGCCTTTTTTTTTTTTTTTTTCTCAGCAAAGTCCTGCAACAGAGCAGGAACATGGGAATCACTTGAAGGGATTCAGTGCTTTTTTTTCTTTCTTTCTTCACTTAACAGTTATATTGAAGTTCCAACATTCTCTGACTTCAAAGTTGCTGAAGGTTTGGGTTTTGTGTAGATTTGTCTTTATTGTGTCTGGAAGAAATAGTAAATGTAAAACCAGGTAACCACATTGTCTTTAACTACATGGAAGCTCCCTCTTTCAGTTTATTTTATTGTTTGTTATTTGTGGGATATAGGAAGTCTTTCGATTTCATTTATGTTGTATATTTACCTAGTCATTTACAGTACATAGTTTCCAAATGGGTAAAACCAGTTCGCTTAATGTTTATTATATTTTAATTGTATTGTATATAATTAGAGAATGTGATTCACATGATTTCTGCTCTTCTTAAATTACTTATGGCTTGATGCAGTTATATTTTTCTATTTAGAAAGAGCTGACACTTTCTTCAAAGACCTCTGTACACTGAGTTAGAAATTCCAAAATCATGCAATAAATTTAGATTTATTAAATGTATATGTCTAAAAATTAAGGCTATAAAACTCATTTTTCTTAAAGATTTAATATTTTATCTTAATCATATCCCCTTAAAATGTAAACATTTACAATATCTCATATTTTAAAAATCATAATTGATTTTTAAAATTCAAATCTTTTATATAGAACACAAAGCATACATAAAGACACTATGCAAATTAATGCTAAAATCTATTTTAAATATAACAACATAACTAGTTACATATCAACACAAGTAGTTTAATCAAGTTAATAAACATTGTGTTATGGTTCTTAACGATTATCCAGGAATTTTTGTCATCTTTACTTTATATAGTCCTAATGTTTAATATGTCACTTTGCTGTCTTACAATATTTTCAGCTAATCAGACCTAAAAGAGAAAGATTATCTTCTTAGCCCATATAAATTCACAGAATCTTGATTTTCTACTGATTGATTCTTAATCTGGGTATAGGATTCAACCATTTATGTAAAGGTGATTCAAAAGGAAACCACTGAACATCAGGCTAAGCTCTCTTTGATAAATAAACTTTATTTGATAAATCAATAATTTAAATTTTATTTTTGAGTTTATTTCCTTTTCTATAGGCTTTAGTTTTTTTAATTTTGTCTCAAAAATATTATATTTTACAAACTTGCCAGATAATACATAGTTCATAGCCCTTTAATTGGGATATACTTCCCAAAACCATTCTCATTACTAAAAATGTATGTGTGTTTTATTATTTTCCTATTTTAATTTAAAGGCCATCTATAATATCCATCTCCTAGGATATGAAAAATCAATTACTGGCTTCTCTGGGTGATACCTGGCCAATTTATCACCAAAATACTCACTGAAAAATATTTTATTGGGTTATTGTTACACTGAGCTTCCTATTCATAATATATTTCCTTTATTTCCTAAGACACATTGACAAATAACACACTCATATTTCAAGCTTATGCAAGTTGTAGGTATTGGTGAAAGTTGTTTCAGATGATTAAAAGATGGAAGTCTTGTTAAGTAGTAGCAAATACTTAGTAAAAAGTCATTTTCAATTTCCTGGAAGGCAGATATTATACCTAAAGGACTTGTACTCTAGGGAAGAAGTGAGAGAACAGTATGTTAGCATTGTGATTTTTTTTTTGTTTGCTGCATAGAGCAAGGTTCAACAAAAAAGAAATAAACAGCTTATAACAAAAAAATTAGGAATAGAGATGGAAACTTTCAGGATAAAAAGAAGCAATTAAAAAACACTTAAAAAATAGAAAGAATATTGGGAAAAAATTTGAGTAGTAAATACTGATTAAATCTGAGTTATGGGGTGTGGTAAGAATTAAATAAAGAGTATGGCTCTTAAAACCTCCAAGTAAAATAAAGTGACCCAAGTTAAGGGTAAAATTAAGAGTGAAGTGCCATCCTGGTGGATCACGAGGTCAGGAGATCGAGACCATCCTGGCTAACACGGTGAAACCCCATCTCTACTAAAAATACAAAAAATTAGCCGGGCGTGGTGGCGGGTGCCTGTAGCCCCAGCTACTTGGGAGGCTGAGGCAGGAGAATGGCATGAACCCAGGAGGTGGAGCTTGCAGTGAGCCGAGATCACACCACTGCACTCCAGCCTGGGCGACAGAACGAGACTCCATCTCAAAAAAAAAAAAAAAAAAAAAGAAAAAAGAAAAAAAGAGTGAAGTGCCATCAAATCTTTTAGTTTGTTAAAATGACTTCAGGGCAAAAACAGAATATGATGAGGGTTTGGCAGTGCATTCAACCCAGTAGATTCAAACTACGTGTAATAAACTTAACAAACAGCAGCATGGGAATGAGAAAGCAAAAATACAGGGAAAATATATAGTATATGAGAACTCTGCCTTAGCAGGAGTTACAGGGTTGATAAGAACATGAGAGTTCCGATAGCTCTTTGATACATTGATTTCCTTTCTTTTGGGTGTGTACCTAGCAGTGGGATTGTAATTTAAGCCAAAAGAAAACTAATAAGAACCTTACAATTTAAATTTCAACCCCCCTACCTTTAAACATTTTGTTGTTCCTATTTATATCTTATTGTATTGTCTATGTCTTGAAAAGTTGTGGTAGTTATTATTTTTGATAAGTTCATCTTATAGTCTTCCTACTCTAAATGAATAGTTTACACACCACAATTGCAGTGTTACACTGTTCTGTGATTTTTTCTGTGTACCTACTATTACTAATGGGTTTTGTACCCTCAGATGATTTCTTATCGCTCATTAATGCCCTTTGTTTTCAGATTGAAGGACTCCCTTTAGCCTCTTTTGCAAGACGGGTCTGGTATTGGTGAAATCCCTCAGCATCATTTTGTCTGGGAGTCTTTATTTCGCCTTCATATTTGAAGAATATTTTCACTGTATATACTATTCTAGGATATTTTTTTTCGTTCAGCACTTTAAATATGTCATGCCACTCTCTCTTGGCCTTTAAGGTTTCAACTGAAAATTCTGCTGCCAGACAAATTGGAGCTCCATTATTTGCTATTTGTTTCTTTCCTCTTGGTGCTTTTAGGATTCTTTCATTATCCTTGACCTTTGGGAATTTGATTGTTAAATGCCTTGGGAGACCGAGGTGGGCGGATCACTTAAGGTCAGGAGCTGGAGAGAAGCCTGGCCAACATGACGAAACCCCATCTCTACTAAAAATACAAAAATTATCCGGGCGTGTTGGTTCACGCTTGTAGTCCCAGCTACTCAGGAGCATGAGAATCACTTGAACCTGTGAGGCAGAGGTTGCCGTGAGCCCAGATTGTGCCACTGCACTCCAGCCTGCACAACAGGTGGGACTCTGTCTTAATAAATAAATAAATAAATAAATAAATAAATAAACAAACAAACTTTAGGGGTAATCTTCTTTGGATTAAATCTGCTTGGTGTTCTATAATCACCTCGTTCTTAAATGCTGATATCGTTTTCTAGGTTTGGGAAGTTCTCTGTTATTATCCCTTTGAATAAAGTTGTACCCTTATCTCTCTCTCTACCTCTTTAAGGATAATAAACTTGCTCTTTTGAGGCTATTTTCCAGATCTTGTAAGTGTGCCTCATTCTTTTTTATTCCTTTTACTTTTGTCTCCTCTGACTGTATATTTTCAAGGAGCCTGTCTTCAGGCTCACTAATTATTTCTTCTGCTTGATCAATTCTACAGACTCTGATGCATCCTTCAGTATATCTATTGCATTTTTCAACAGCAGAATTTCTGCTTGATTCTTTTTAATCATTTCAATCTCTTTGTGAAATTTATTTAATCAAATTCTGAATTCAGTTTCTATGTTATCTTGAATTTCATTGAGTTTCCTTAACATAGCTGTTTTGAATTTCTGTCTGAAATGTCACATAACTCTGTCTCCCCAGGATTGGTCCCCGGTACCTTATTTAGTTTTTTGATGAGGTCATGTTTTCCTGGATGGTCTTGATACTTGTGGATGAAGAAAAGAGAGGCAAGAGTAGAGGACTTTGTCTTGCAACTTGGATTCCAGTTCAGGCACAGTAGGACAGGGAACCAGGCAGAGTCCTGATGTCCCTATTCCAGGGTCTGGATCCCAGATAACATTTCTAGACATACCCTGCGCTATAAGGGAGCCTGCTGCTTGAAGGGAAGGGCCCAGTGCTGGCAGGATTTATTATCTGTTGACTAAAGAGCCCCTGAATAATTAGCAATGGTACCTGGGCAGTACTTGCCGTGGGCCTTGGGTGAGACTCAGAGATGTGCTGGCTTCAGGTGTAGCCCAACAAAATCCCATCAGTGGTGGCTATGGGCAGGGACTCTTGCTTGAGAAAATGGGAGGGAAAAGTAAAGGTAACTTTGTCCTGCAGCTTGCAGCTTAGGTACCAGCTCAGTCACAGTGTGATAGGGCACCAAGTGGGCTCTCCCTGACTCAAGGCCTTGGTTCTTGGGTTACATTTCTGGACTTACCCTGGTCCAAAGGGGAGCCCATTACCCTGAAGAGAGAGTTCCAGGGCTGGTAGCATTCACTACCAGATGACTGAAGAGCACTTGAGCCTTGAGTGAACATCAGTGGTAGACAGGCAGTATTCATCTGGGGTGCTTGGGGTTGGGGGTGCGTGGCACAAGCACTCCCTGGGCAACCCTGGCTGGGATCTTATTAGGTTGCATGCCCCCCCAACTTCACTGGCTCTGAGCCCATTATAGCACCAGGACTTGCCCAGAAATTGTAGTCCTTGTGGCCTAGACTGTGTTCTCAGTCCTCCAAGTGCACAAATTATCTTTCTGCACTGTGGTGGCCACTGCTGTGGGATAGGGGAGGGGAGGCATTGGCAGTTCAGGACTGGCTTTTCTGTCCTCCTCAGTGCCACTTTCAGTGATATGAAGTTAAAACCAAATACTGTGATCACTCAATTAATTTTAGTTTCTTATGAAAGTGCTTTTGTGTGTGGATAATTGTTTAATTTGGTGTTCCTACAGAGAGGATGATTGGTGGAGACTTCTATTTGGCCCTCTTGCTCCACCTCCACTTCCTCAGCTTTTATTTTAGATTCAGGGGGTACATGTGCAGGTTTGTTACATGACAATATTTCATGAAGCTGAGGCTTGGGGTAGAAATGATCCCATTACCCAGATAGTCAATACAGTACCCAATAAGTAGTTTTTCAGCACTTGCTTGCTTCTCTCTTTCCTCTAGTAGTCTCCAATGTCTATTGATCTCATTTTAAAGTTCATGTGTACTCAATGTTTAACTCTCACTTATAAATGAGAACATGTGGTATTTGGTTTGCTGTTCATATGTTAATTTGTTTAGGATAATGGACTCTAGCTATATTCATGTTGCTGCAAAGGACATTATTTATTTCCTTTTTATGGCTGTGTGGTATTCCATGATATATATGTACCACATTTTCCTTGTCCAGTCCACCATTGATAGGCACCTAGGTTGATTACATGTCATTGTAACTGTGAATAATGCTGTGATGAACATGAGTATATGTGTTTTTTGCTAGAATGGCATCTGGCTAGTATTTTATATTTTCTATTTAACTTTTTTTTTGTTTATTTGTCTTTATTACCTTCAAATTTAGTATTTTCTCTTTTCATGGTTCAGTTTGTATTCAGTGCTTTGCATTTCAAAATTAAATAAAATATCTGAAATACCGGTTATTTTATTAAAATCATGTCATATGTGATAATTTTATCTGTGAATTTAAACAACATAAATGAACAAATTTGTAAAACTATTACATACTATACCACTATATATTTTCTTATTCATGATAGTCTCTGTGGCATCCACAAATGAAAATTCTGCATTCCTAAAACCTTGAACATTTCCAAGAAATATCTGTCTTTAGGACTGGCTTTAGGCCAGCTCTAAGGAGATGAGCTCTGAGCCCATGGGATATTCTCCCTGATAAGAATGTCTTTGTATGCCTGAGGGTTTAGCCCATGTTATTCAACTTGATCAGATAATTTATGCTAATCACGTAATCTATGGTGAACTCCTGTGTTTGTATGCCTCAGGCCATGGGCCAAGTAGTACAGGTTTGATCAGATAGTTTATGTTAACAATGTAACACTGCAATTTGTGCTAAACACCTGTTTTTGCCCTGGGTGTTTGGAGCACACAAATATTGCATGCCTGCATGACTAACCTGCAATAAAAACTCTGAACACAAAAGCTCAGGTGAGCTTTTATGGTTGGTAACACTTCACATATGTTGTCATATACCACTGCTGGGATAATTAAGTGCATTTGTGTAACTCCAATGGGAAAGGACAGGTAGAAGCTTGTACATGGTTACTCTTGGACTTCACCTCATGCACCTTTCCCTTTGCTGATTTTCATCTGTATCTTTTTTCTGAAATAAACTATAACTATGTGTATAACAATTTCTGAGTCTTGTGAGTTCTTCCAATGGCTAGAGATTGAGGGTAGTCTGAGAGACCCAACACAGCAACTTAATTATTAATATTATTGCACAAAAAGCCATCTATAATCATTATATTAAAATTTTTAAATTGTATATATTTTTTTATATGGAGTTTCTCTCTTGTTGCCCAGGCTGGAGTGCAATGGTACAATCTTAGCTCACTGCAACCTCCACCTCCCGGGATCAAGCAATTCTCCTGCCTCAGCCTACTGAGTAGCTGGGATTACAGGTGCCAGCCACCACACCTGGCTAATTTTTTGTATTTCTAGTAGAGACTGGGTTTAACCATGTTAGCCAGGCTGGTCTTGAACTCCTGACCTCAGGTGATCCACCCACCTCGGCCTCCCAAAGATCTGGGATTGCAGGTGTGGGCCACTGTGCCCGGCCAAAATTGCATCTTTCTTTTATTTATAAGTCTTCACACTATATGTGTCAGTCCTCCACTAGGATAATCCAAGATGGTTTTTTACATACCAACTTCTTCCTTCACTGTTTGTCCTCAGTGCATACCATGCTGCCCTCATCTAATTACCCATGTCTTTTCTCACACTGAATCCAATAAAGTTGGGTTAAAGTTTTACTCCCAAACTTTTACAAAACAGGAAACAAAATTCCTTGAGTATCTTTGTGCATAGATCTTATATTCCTAATATTTCTGTCAATTATTTTCCACCAGAGGTATGGCTTATTTTACTTATAAATCATTCACTCATTAGGCAAATATTTGCTGAGCTCTTAATACATGATTACTGTGATCAATACACTCTGCTAAGTAAATTGAACACAGATTTTCACTTTGAGAAGCTTAACATATAAATGAAAATTTTTTAACTTTTATTTCAAGTTCAGAGGTACATGTGCAGTTTTGTTATATAGGTAGACTTGCGTCATGGGAATTTGTTGTACAGATATTTCATCACCCAGGTATTATAAAAAACAAGCAATGGGAAAATGATTCCCTATAATAAATGATGCTGAGAAAACTAGCTAGCCATATGCAGAAGATTAAAACTCAACCTCTTCCTTACACCATATACAAAAATTAACTCAAGATGGGTTAAAGACTTAAATGTAAAACAAAAACTATAAAAATCCTGGAAGACAACCCAGGCAATACCATTCAGGACATAGGCACAGGCCAAGATTTCATGATGAAGACACCAAAAGCAATTACAGTACAAGCAAAATTGCAATATAAGCAAAAGTTAACAAATGAGATCTAATTAAAGAGCTTCTGCACAGCAAAAGAAACTATCAACAGAGTAAACAGACAACCCACAGAATGACAGAAAAGTTTTGCAGACTATGCATATGACAAAGGTCTAATATCCAGCATCTATAAGTAACTTAAACAAATTTATAAGAAAAACAAATGAATAGTAGTAATAGTAGTAGATGAATAATGAGAAAAGGTACAGACAGGTACAAAAGGAGATGTGTGAGATACTTAAAGACTCTACTTTCATTCAACAATAATTTAGGGGCTTTGTTGGTTTTTAAGTTTTGTGTGTCTTCACATCTGTGTTTTCTAAGTTAAATTTTAAATTCTTAGATGGTAAAATTGTGCCTGCTCAAATAGGCTGGCATCATGCCTAGTATAGTAAAATACACAAATAGATAACAAATAGTTAAAACACACACACACACACTGTTGTTTTAAGGTGTTTTAAAATGCAGTTATTTTAAATAATTTTTTAAAATCAATGTTGATAAAAACTCTATGTTACTATAAGTAGCATTATTAAAAGACTATTCATTAATCTTTGGCTTTTTCAGAGGTATTTGAACCAGAGCAACTTCATCTTGAATAGGGGCTGGGTGAAATGAGGCTGAGACCTACTGGGCTGCATTCCCAGAAGGTTTGGCATTTTAAGTCACAGGAAGAGATAGGAGGTCAAGGCTAGCAAAGTAATACAGGTCGTAATGACTTTGCTGACAAAACTGGTTGTAGTAAAGAAGCTGACCAAAACCCACTAAAGCCAAGATGACAATTAGAGTAGGTTCGCATGGCTCATTATATGCTAGTTATAATACATTAGCATGCAAAAAAAAAAAAAAAGAACACTCCTACCAGCGCCATGACAGTTTACAAATGCCTTGGCAATTTCAGGAAGTTACCACATATGGTCTAAAATGGGGAGGAACCCTTAGTTCTGGGAAATGCCCACCCCTTTCCAAGAGAACTTATGAGTAATCTACTCCTTGTTTAGCATATAATCAAGAAATAACCATAAAAATGGTCAACCATGCTTCTGCACTGCCTATGGACTAGCGATTCTTTCATTCTTTTACTTTCTCAATAAAATTGCTTTCATTTTATTCTATGGTCTCGCCCCAAATCCTTTCTTGTACGAGACCCAAGAACCCTCTCCTGGGGTCTACATCAAGACTCTTTTCTGATAACAGCTTCACAGAATTGTCTAAGTTTTCAACTTTTCTTCTGTGTTTTAATTATGAATTTTAATATTAGTTATAATACTAATTGTTATAAATATATTCGTTAGAAATACTAAGGAGTATAATTTCACAGTAGTAAATAAATCTATTTACTTACTTTGTAAAGTGGTAAATGAACAATTAAGCTTATTGAATAGAGAAACTTAATAGTCAACATCTTGATTCAATTATTTTGCTTGCCCATTTAAATTTCTGTTTGTTTTATAAAATCACGTAAGAATTTGTGACTCTAGCTAGTGCCTGAGGTTTACATTATTCAGTTACAATTTATGGTAGTTATATCTTTGACTATTCATTGTTTCAAATTGATTATAACTTGTGAGTCACAAATTTACCTACTAAATTATATTTTTTAATTATTTACATGTATTATTTGTGAGCTCCCAAACATTTTGTCATTTTGTAACAACTTGAAAATTCTTACATCTACTTAGAACTCTTAGCTAAAAGTGAAAAGTGGCAATCTTAAAGTCATAAAGTAGGTTGCTGTGTAGACTTAGAATATAGCACTGTGAGATTTCAACTTGTAGGACAAATTAGTAGATAAAAAAACAAAATTTCACATGTATTATATCTAATGAATATGATATCATTAACATCAACAGAAAACATACCATAATCAACAAAAAAACTGTAAGCCACATGCTTAGAAAAAGCGTTATATTGGATTTTCCATTTCCAGTATCACTGAAAGACATTGTTTAGCATTGACCTAAGCATGGTGGTGTTTACCTGTAGTCCTAGCTACTTAGAAGGCTAAGGTGGGAGGATCCCTTGAGACCAGGAGTTTGAGGTTACAATGAGCTATGATCATGAAGTGGTGATGATTATAGCTGCTCATGTGTGTCCACATTTGAAGGCTATCGCTTCAATTAATTATATATTTTTTATTTTACTAATTATTTTATTGTCCTGATATTATTGAGTCAAAATTGTATAAACAAATAAGCACAGAAAAAATAAGATTTTTTGTTTTTTAAGTGTATTATTCCCATTAAAAACATTTCCTAGAGCCCTAGAGCTATAAATATTTCACTAAAATATGCCCAATTTCAACAAAAATATTCTGAATTACTTCTACTCAGAATAATTTGAGATCTCTCCTTTTCATTGCTGTCTCTGCACTAAAGCATTTTAAATGATGTGCTTCAGTGATTAGTTTTAAAGCTAGACATACACATTTGTGGATGCTATTACAATAAAAACCATGCAGAGTAACTGAGCCTTTGGCACTGACTATTTCACTTCATTACCCATCAAATTTGAGACTTCTTCCAGAAAAGCAAGAGGAAAATTTAAATCAAATTGATTTATAATAGTGACAAATGACCTTTTTTCTCCTTCAACATTTAGTACTAATATTTGAAAGGAAAAGATGGAGGCATATGAGGGTTTTGATTTGCTGAGAGATGATGGTTTTCTGAATTCCTTTTGAAAGCAGGGAAAATATATAGGTTATTTGCTTTTACTGATTTAGATTAGCAGGTATATGTCTTTTACCATTTCCATGCTTTGGATGATTGTCATGGATCATGCCATTAATGCATTTAACTGCCCCCAATACACAGATTTATCTGATTATTGTAAGCATCTGGAGGCATGAGTTTGCACTCAGAAGTGCTGGTATACTTATAAAAAAGAAAAAAGATACACACAATTTGCCTCCACATTGTGAAACACAGTCAATTTTGAATTAAGTTGCTTTATTCAGGGTTGCATACTGATTTGAAGATTCACATCATTGTTTCTGCTGCTGTGGTTGTAACCCAATGATTACACTGAATTATCTGAATACAAAAGTAACTGGGTAGAAACTATATTAATTTCATTATTATCCACAAATTTTGCTTTTAATTAACTGTTCATCTATTTATTCAGCAAAAGCTTGTAAGTACATACCATATGCCAGAAATGGTTAAAGGGAGAAATGCTACAACAAAAAGAAATAATGCCACATATCTACAACTATCTGATCTTTGACAAACCTGACAAAAACAAGCAATGGGAAAAGGATTCCCTGTTTAATAAATGGTGCTGGGAAAACTGGCTAGCCATATGGAGAAAGCTGAAACTGGATCCCTTCCTTACACCTTATATAAAAATTAATTCAAGATGGATTAAAGACTTACATGTTAGACCTAAAACCATAAAAACCCTAGAAGAAAACCTAGGCAATACCATTCAGGACATAGGCATGGGCAAGGACTTCATGTCTAAAACACCAAAAGCAATGGCAACAAAAGCCAAAATTGACAAATGGGATCTAATTAAACTAAAGAGCTTCTGCACAGCAAAAGAAACTACCATCAGAGTGAACAGGCAACCTACAGAATGGGAGAAAATTTTTGCAACCTAGTCATCCGACAAAGGGCTAATATCCAGAATCTACAATGAACTCAAACAAATTTACAAGACAAAAACAAAAAACCCCATCAAAAAGTGGGCAAAGGACATGAACAGACACTTCTCAAAAGAAGACATTTATGCAGCCAAAAAACACATGCAAAAATGCTCATCACTGGCCATCAGAGAAATGCAAATCAAAACCACAATGAGATGCCATCTGACACCAGTTAGAATGGCCATCATTAAAAAGTCAGGAAATAACAGGTGCTGGAGAGGATGTGGAGAAATAGGAACACTTTTATACTGTTGGTGGGACTGTAAACTAGTTCAACCACTGTGGAAGTCAGTGTGGTGATTCCTCAGGGATCTAGAACTAGAAATACCATTTGACCCAGCCACCCCATTACTGGGTATATAACCAAAGGACTATAAATCATGCTGCTATAAAGACACATGCACACATATGTTTATTGCGGCACTACTCACAATAGCAAAGAGTTGGAACCAACCCAAATGTCCAACAACCATAGACTGGATTAAGAAAATGTGGCACATATACACCATGGAATACTATGCAGCCATAAAAAATGATGAGTTCGTGTCCTTTGTAGGGACATGGATGAAACTGGAAACCATCATTCTCAGCAAAGTATCGCACGGACAAAAAACCAAACACCACATGTTCTCACTCATAGGTGGGAATTGAACAATGAGAACACATGGACACAGGAAGGGGAACATCACACTCTGGGGACTGTTGTGGGGTGGGGGGAGGGGGGAGGGACAGCATTAGGAGATATACCTAATGCTAAATGAGGAGTTAATGGGTGCAGCACACCAACATGGCACATGGATACATATGTAACCTGCATATTTTGCACACGTACCCTAAAACTTAAAGTGTAATAATAAAAAAAACTTTAAAAAAAGTAGATATGACATAATTTCTTCTCTCAAAAGCTTTTCAGTAGGAGAAAGGTGAATTTAAATGAAAGCCATAAATCCTTGCATGTATTATAATAGATAGAAGTGTGTTGATACACATAATGGACACCTAACAGGCCATGATGATTTATATTTCCAGTTTCTAAAAGGTTTTTTAAAGAATGTATTCCTAACTGTAAATAATTTTTTTTCCAAAAACTCCAGTATATATGCTTTAATTTTAAAGTCATGGCCAGGCCAAGCATGGTGGCTCATACCTGTAATCCTAGCACTTTGAGAGGCCAAGGTAGGTGGATCACAAGGTCAGGAGTTCAAGACCAGCCTGGCCAATATGGTGAAACTCCATCTCTACTAAAAATACAAAAATTAGCCAGGCATGGTGGTGGGCTCCTATAGTCCCAGCTACTTGGGAAGCTGAGGCAGGAGAATCACTTGAACCTGGGAAGTGGAGGTTGCAGAGAGCCAAGATCACGCCACTTGCACTCTAGCCTGGGTGACAGAGTGAGACTCTGTCTCAGAAAAACAAACAAACAAAAAATCATGGCCATATATACTTGTCAAACTTTCATTTTACTTCTTCACATACTACCCGTCAGGCCTCTGAGCCCAAGTTAAGCCATCATATCCCCTGTGACCTGCATGTACACATCCAGATGGCCGCTTCCTGCCTTAACTGATGACATTCCACCACAAAAGAAGTGAAAATGACCTGTTCCTGCCTTAACTGATGACAATGTCTTGTGAAATTCCTTCTCCTGGCTCATCCTGGCTCAAAAGCTTCCCTACTGAGCACCTTGCGACCCCCACACCTGCCTGCCAGAGTTAACCCCCCTTTGACTGTAATTTTCCTTTACCTACCCAAATCCTACAAAATGGCCCCACCCCTATCTCCCTTCACTGACTCTCTTTTCAGATCAGCCTGCCTGCACCCAGGTGAATAAAAGCTTTATTGCTCATACAAAGCCTGTTTGGTAGTCTCTTCACACGGACGCTCACGAAATTTGGTGCTGAAACCGGGGATCAGGGGACCTCCCTTAGGAGATCAATCCCTTGTCCTTCCTCCTACTCTTTGCTCCGTGAAAAAGATCCACCTACAACCTCTGGTCCTCAGACCCACCAGCCCAAGGAACATCTCACCAATTTCAAATCCGGTAAGCAGCCTCTTTTTACTCTGTTCTCCAACCTCCCTCACTATCCCTCAACCTCTTTCTCCTTTCAATTTTGATGCCACACTTCAATCTCTCCCTTCTCTTAATTTCAATTCCTTTCATTTTCCGGTAGAGACAAAAGAGACACATTTTATCTGTGGACCCAAAACTCTGGCACTGGTCACGGACTGGGAAGGCAGCCTTCCCTTGGTGTTTAATCATTGCAGGGATGCCTCTCTGATTATTCACCCAGGTTTCAGAGGTGTCAGACCACACAGGGACACCTGCCTTGGTCCTTCACCCTTAGCGGCAAGTCCCACTTTTCTAAGGAAGAGGCAAGAACCCCGACCCCTTCTCTCTGTGTCTCTACCCCTTCTCTGCTTTTCTGGGGGAGGGGTAAGAACCCCTCAACCCCTGCTCCTTCACCCTTAGCAGCAAGTCCCGCTTTTCTAGGGGAGAGGCAGGAATGCTGACCTCTTATCTCTGCACCCTGATCCCTTATTTCCATGCCCCAACCTCTTATCTCTGAACCCCAACCCCTTATTTCTGTGCCCTGACCCCTTTCCCACTTTTCTGGAAGGTAAGAACCCCCGAACCCCTTCCGTCCGGGTCTCTACTCTCTCTTTTCTCTGGGCTTGCCTCCTTCACTATGGGCAAACTTTCACCCTCCATTCCTCCTTCTTCTCCCTTAGCCTGTGTTCTTAAAAACCTAAAACCTCTTCAACTCACACCTGACCTAAAACCTAAATGCCTTATTTTCTTCTGCAATGCCGCTTGACCCCAACACAAACTCAACAGTGGTTCCAAACAGCCAGAAAATGGCACTTTCAATTTTTCCATCCTGCAAGATCTAAATAATTCTTGTCGTAAAATGGGCAAAGGGTCTGAGGTGCCTGACATCCAGGCATTCTTTTACACATCAGTCCCTCTCTAGTCTCTGTGCCCAGTGCAATTCGTCCCAAATCTTTCTTCTTTCCCTCCCACCTGTCCCCTCAGTCCCAACCCCAAGCATTGCTGAGTCTTTCTAATCTTCCTTTTCTACAGACCCATCTGACCTCTCCCCTCCTCGCCAGGCTGAGCTAAGTCCCAATTCTTCCTCAGCCTCTGCTCCTCCACCCTATAATCCTTTTATCACCTCCCCTCCTCACACCCGGTCCAACTTAACAGTTTTGTTCCGTGACTAGCCCTCCCCCACCTGCCCAGCAATTTCCTCTTAAAAAGGTGGCTAGAGCTAAAGGCAGAGTCAAGGTTAATGCTTCTTTTTCTTTATCCGACCTCTCCCAAATTAGATAGTGTTTAGGCTCTTTTTTATCAAATATAAAAACACAGCCCAGTTCATGGTTCATTTGGCAGCAACCCTGAGACGCTTTACAGCCCTAGACCCTAAAAGGTCAAAAGGCCATCTCATTCTCAATATACATTTTATTACCCAATCCACTCCTGACATTAAATAAAACTCCAAAAATTAAATTCTGGCCCTCAAACCCCACAACAGGACTTAATTAACCTCACCTTCAAGGTGTACAATAATAGAGTAGAGGCAGCCAAGTAGCAATGTATTTCTGAGTTGCAATTCCTTGCCTCCACTGTGAGACAAACCCCAGACACATTTCCAGCACACAAGAACTCCAAATGCCTGAACTGCAGCTGCAAGGGGTTCCTCCAGAACCTCCTCCCCCAAGAGCTTGCTACAAGTGCCAGAAATCTGGCCACTGGGCCAAGGAATGCCCACAGCCCAGGATTACTCCTAAGCCAAGTCCCATCTCTGCGGGACCCCACTGAAAATCAGACTGTTCAACTTACCTGGCAGCCACTCCCAGAGCCCCTGCAACTCCGGCCCAAGGCTCTCCGACTGACTCCTTCCAGATCTTCTCGGCTTAGCAGCTGAAGACTGACACTGCCTGATTGCCTCGGAAGCCTACAGGACCATCACAGATGTTCTGGGTAACTCTCACAGTGGAAGGTAAGTCCATCCCCTTCTTAGTCAATATGGAGGCTACCCACTCCACATTACCTTCTTTTCAAGGGCCTGTTTCCCTTGCCTCCATAACTGTTGTAGGTATTGACGGCCAGGCTTCTAAACCTCTTAAAACTCCCCAACTCTGGTGCCAACTTAGAAAACATTCTTTTATGCACTTTTTTTTAGTTATCCCCACCTGCCCAGTTCCCTTATTAGCTACAGCCACACCTCCTTGCTGCCCTTTTCCCCAGTTCAAAGCCTCCTTCGCATCCTCCTCTCGTATCCCCCTACCTTAACCCACAAGTATAAGATACCTCTACTCCCCCTTGGTGACTGATCATGCACCCCTTACAATCTCAGTAAAACCTAATCACCCTTACCCCCTCAATGCCAATATCCCATCCCACAGCACGCTTTAAAAAGATTAAAGCCTGTTATCACTCGCCTGCTACAGCATGGCCTTTTAAAGCCTATAAACTCTCCTTACAATTCCCCCATTTTACCTGTCCTAAAACCAGACAAGACTTACAGGTTAGTTCAGGATCTGCACCTTATCAACCAATTGTTTTGCCTATCCACCCTGTGGTGCCGAACCCATATACTCTCCTATCCTCAATACCTACTTCTACAACCCATCATTCTGTTCTGGATTTCAAACATGCTTTCTTTACTATTCCTTTGCACCCTTCATCCCAGCCTCTCTGCTTTCACTTGGACTGACCCTGACACCCATTAGGCTCAGCAAATTACCTGGGCTGTACTGCCACAAGGCTTCACAGACAGTCCCCATTACTTCAGTCAAGCCCAAATTTCATCCTCATCTGTTACCTATCTTGGCATAATTCTCATAAAAACACACGTGCTCTTCCTGCTGATCGTGTCCGACTAATCTCCCAAACCCTAACCCCTTCTACAAAACAACAACTCCTTTCCTTCCTGGGCATGGTTAGGATCTTTCGCCTTTGGATACCTGGTCTTGCCATCCTAACAAAACCATTACATAAACTCACAAAAGGAAACCTAGCTGACCCCATAGATCCTAAATCCTTTCCCCACTCCTCTTTCCATTCCTTGAAGACAGCTTTAGAGACTGCCCCCACCCTAGCTCTCCCTGACTAATCCCAACCCTTTTCATTACACACAGCTGTAGTGCAGGACTGTGCAGTCGGAATTCTTACACAAGGACCAGGATCGTGTCCTGTAGCCTTTTTGTCCAAATGACTTGATCTTACTGTTTTAGGCTGGCCATCACGTCTCTGTGCAGTGGCTGCTGCCACCCTAATACTTTTAGAGGCCCTCAAAATCACCAACTATGCTGAACTCACTCTCTACAGCTCTCATAATTTCCAAAATCTATTTTCTTCCTCACAGCTGACGCATATACTTTCTGCTCCCCGGCTAATTCAGCTGTACTCACTCTTTGTTGAGTCTCCCACAATTACCATTGTTCCTGGCCGGGACTTCAATCCGGCCTCCTACATTATTCCAGATACCACACCTGACCCTCATGACTGCATCTCTCTGATCCACCTGATGTTCACCCTATTTCCCTACATTTCCTTCTTCCCTGTTTCTCACCCTGATCACACTTGGTTTATTGATGGCAGCTCCGCCAGGCCTAATCGCCACTCACCAGCAAAGGCAGGCTATGCAATAGTATCTTCCATATCTGTTATTGAGGCTACCATTCTGCCCCCCTCCACTACCTCTCAGCAAGCCAAACTAGTTGCCTTAACTCAGGCCCTCACTCTTGCAAAAAGACTATGTGTCAATATTTATACTGACTCTAAATATGCCTTCCATATTCTGCACCATAATGCGGTCATATAGGCTGAAAGAAGTTTCCTCACTACACAAGGGTCCTCCATCATTAATGCCTCTTTAATAAAAAGTCTGCTCAAGGCTGCTTTACTTCCAAAGGAAGCTGGGGTCATTCACTGCAAAAGGCATCAAAAGGCGTCAGATTCCATTGCTCTAGGCAACGCTTTTGCTGATAAGGTGGCTGGACAAGCAGCTAGCTCTCCAACTTCTGTCCCTCACGGCCAGTTTTTCTCCTTCACATCGGTCACTCCCACCTACTCCCCCGCTGAAACTTCCACCTATCAATCTCTTCTCACACAAGGCAAATGGTTCTTAGACCAAGGAAAATATCTCCTTCTAGCCTCACAGGCCCATTCTATTCTGTCGTCATTTCATAACCTCTTCCATGTAGGTTATAAGCCGCTAGCCCATCTCTTAGAACCTCTCATTTCCTTTCCATCATGAAAGTCTATCCTCAAGGAGATCACTTCTCAGTGTTCCATCTGCTATTCTACTACCCCTCAGGGATTGTTCAGGCCCCCTCCCTTTCCTACACATCAAGCTTGGGGATTTGTCCCTGCCCCGGACTGGCAGATTGACTTTATTCACATGCCCCGAGTCAGAAAACTAAAATATCTCTTAGTCTGGATAGACACTTTCACTGGATGGGTAGAGGCCTTCCCCATAGGGTCTGAGAAGGCTACCGTGGTAATTTCTTCCCTTCTGTCAGACATAATTCCTCAGTTTAGCCTTCCCACCTCTATACAGTCTGATAACGGACCAGCCTTTATTAGTCAAATCACCCAAGCAGTTTCTCAGGCTCTTGGTATTCAGTGGAAACTTCATATCCCTTACAGTCCTCAGTCTTCAGGAAAAGTAGAACAGACTAATGGTCTTTTAAAAACACACCTCACCAAGCTCAGCCACCAACTTAAAAAGGACTAGACAATGCTTTTACCACTTTCCCTTCTCAGAAGTCAGGCCTGTCCTTGGAATGCTACAAGGTACAGCCCATTTAAGCTCCTGTATAGACGCTCCTTTTTATTAGGCCCCAGTCTCATTCCAGACACCAGATCAACTTGAACTGTGCTCCAAAAAACTTGTTATCTCTACTATCTTCTGTCTAGTCATACTCCTATTCACCATTCTCAACTACTCATACATGCCCTGCTCTTGTTTACACTGCCGGTTTACACTGTTTCTCCAAGCCATCACAGCTGATATCTCCTGGTGCTATCCCCAAACTGCCACTCTTAACTCTTAAAGTAAATAAATAATCTTTGCTGGCAAGACTATGCTGAATCTCCTTAAGCACTCTCTGATTAGATGTCCTGGGTCCTCCCAATTCTTAGACCTTTAATACCTGTTTTTCTCCTTCTCTTAATCTGTTTAGTTTTTCAATTCATACAAAACCATATCCAGGCCATCACCAATAATTCTACACGACAAATATTTCTTCTAACAACCCCACAATATCACCCCTTACCACAAAATCTTCCTTCAGCTTAATCTCTCCCACTCTAGGTTCCCTCGCCGCCCCTAATCCCGCTTGAAGCAGCCCTGAGAAACATCGCCCATTCTCTCTCCATACCACCCCCCAAAAAATTTTCACCGTCCCAACACCTTACCACTATTTTGTTTTATTTTTCTTATTAATATAAGAAGACAGGAATGTCAGGCCTCTGAGCCCAAGCTAAGCCATCATATCCCCTGTGACCTGCACATACACATCCAGATGGCCGGTTCCTGTCTTAACTGATGACATTCCACCACAAAAGAAGTGAAAATGGCCTGTTCCTGCCTGAACTGATGACACTGTCTTGTGAAATTCCTTCTCCTGGATCATCCTGGCTCAAAAGCTCCCGTACTGAGCACCTTGTGACCCCCACACCTGCCTGCCAGAGAACAACCCCCTTTGACTGTAATTTTCCTTTACCTACCCAAATCCTATAAAATGGTCCCACCCCTATCTCCCTTCGCTTTCTCTGTTTTCGGACTCAGACCGCCTGCACCCAGGTGATGAAAAGCTTTATTGCTCACACAAAGCCCGTTTGGTGGTCTCTTCACAGGGACGCACAGGAAACTACCCTATATTTAAGAGTTTGAAAAAATTAAATGATTGTATTTACAAGAGCCTACAGGTTTTTCTTCACTGACTCTCTGTCCTTCTCTCCTCTGCCAGTCCTGAGGAAGATTGACATTTGCCGCCTGCATAAAGAACCCTACTTGGTGAAAACCCAAGTTTTATTGGCATCTGCTCCTGCGAGACATGCAGAAAAAACAGTACATGTGTACATGGTAGATCTGGAAGGGAAAGCAGAAAGTATCCAACACTTCTTGCACAAAGAAAACAAAATATATGTTTTTTTAATTTATGACCATGTGTTTACTTACTGCTTCCTAATTTCAACTTGCTCCTTTAGATACTCACTGCACAGAAATGCTTAAGAATAATAAAACAGAATTGTTTCTGAGTTTCCAGAAACAGTATTTTCTCCCAGCTATTATAAATACGATACTTTTTGCCAATTTGCCAGGCACTGAGAAAATACTTAATCTTTTATTTTTTGTTGGTATGGGCTGCAAAGAGAAAATTTTTGCAAATGGCATCTTACTATGTTACTAATTTCTGCTGCTAGGAATTTATATCTTTGTTTCATGAAGGATTTGAACTTTGTTCTTTTGTCCTAATGCAAATTCATCAAACTGCACATAACATTACAAATGAAACAAAAAAAGAGTAGAAAATATCTTGGAGCACCATTTTTTGGCTATAATTTATATAACAACTCAGATATTAAAATAAGCAAAAAGGATAAAAAGAAAAAGAAGTCAAATGCTTTACCAGGAGCATTGATTAATAAATGCTATTATTATATTACTATATAGTAATTACATGTCTACAGGGATAGTCCCCCATAAAATTCAAGTTTCTGTAAAAGGCATGCCAGCATTCTCTGAAGTACTTTCTAATGACCCACTAAACCAACTATTTCATTCCCACTTGGTGAGAAAATATTAATTGAGTTGACGCTATGTAGGAAGCTCTGTGATAGGCCCTGCCCACATAGCAATGAATTACTTCATGGTAGATAAAAGAATGAAAAGTCATTTTAAAAATGGTGTAATGGAGTCAAGCACAGGCTACTATGGGAATATAAAGGATGGTTATGTAGTCCAGCCTTGGGGACATGAATAGGTCAGTGATATATCAAACTTGAGTTGTGATTGAAAAAGGAATTATCCAGGCAAAGAAGGCAACTTGAGGGAAAAGATGTCTAACCATAAGCAGACATGCAGGAGTTGGCTTGGTGAATTTAAGCACACCTAGTGGTGGCATGATCATGAAGAGCTTCCATTTACGATCAAACTAAAATTTTATTCACAAAGATGTGGTCTCATAAAAGAATTTTAATTTGAAATAATATGATTTGCATTTTTGAATTGTTAATCTAGAAGCGTCGTGAAAATGAATTCAATGTGAAGGGGTTTATATCACTTTCCATCCTTTGATGTCAACCTGCTCTTTTCTGACTTCTGTTTTCACAAAATGTCCACCTTTTAAGTCATAATGCATAATTTCTTCCCACTTCCTTTGCTGGCAAGGAAATGTTCTTATTTTGCACTTTTGCATATGGAAGGTGGCTGCTAGCTGTGTTAGATATATGATATACCCTAATGCCTCTGTCTCTTTTCATTATTCCTTTCTGCTATATCAATTAGAATGACAGGGTAGTAGAACTCTCTTTGTATCACAATGTTCAGTATGGTTTGTTCCCCTATGGGTAATGTCCCCCAGTTTGTTTTAAGATAAAATAATTTTAAGCTGTGCCTCAGTACTAACACTCTGTATTGCTGGTGTTCATTAGAAACTGGTATCATAAGTTGTTTCAAAATGTGACAGTGCATTAAAGATTTATCAAACATTAAACAAATCCTATATGGGTCTGCTCCTGGTTTGTCCCAGGAGCCTATACATATAGAAAGAGTTAAAAGACAATATCATGTGTTTGCTAAATAAATATGCTTTAGGGTTCAAGAAGCAGTTTACTAATTAAATAAATGCAATAAATCAATGGAGAAATGCAATAGTTAACTGCTCAAACTTGAAAGCGTAGAGGGGTTTCTTGGAAGCAATTGGAGAAGAAGGGCAAGAAATAGCTACAGATGACCTAGAAGATTTGACCAGTCTGTAATTTATCTGAGACTGTAACCTGTCTAACTTATCTCTGATAGCTACAAGTAGAGGATTGAAGCCTCCAACTCATAGGTTACGGACTGCAGTGAAAAAGTCAGGAGATTCTAGCTGAAGTACAATCATACTCTTTGATTATGTGGAGGAACCCAGCAATAATCAAAATGTTGAATTGGTCCAGGGTATCCTTTACTGTGCGCAGTCATATCTGCTTCCTTTTCCATCAAAGGAGTCCTCAAACTTGCACCATTTACACACACAAAAAACTTAACCCTGCAACAAAAGAGCATAGGCTCTGCACTGTTACATGTTGTTCGAACATTATTCTCAATTTAAGCTTTACATTTTTAGTCATTTCTAACCCATTGAATAAATATGTACATGAATCCCTTTCCTTGAGCAAATGTCTCCTCGTATTTTCTCTTTCTAATTCACGGAGAATTACTGACAAAAGCAAGTTTCTTTTTTTTTTTTTTGTCTTAGATATTTGCCCAGCGGTTTCTGTTTTACAAGTTTTATTTCTGTTAACAGTTTTTGTGGAATTTCAACTATGTTCCAATTATAAAGCACTTCGAATAAGAGCCCTAGAGCCCCTCCTTGTTAGCATGCGATTAGGCTCTAAAATATGTGTTAGTAATCTTAAGCGGGAGCCTCGGCTATGAATTCCAAAGCAAAGTTACCTGAAACCAGGTATAATTAAACTGCTTTTGGAGATAACATCCTATATGACATGAAATGTAACCAAAAACAGGTAAATAAATACTAGGAGAATTAATCACTGTGGTTTATTAACTGACAGCTTCTACTGTTTATCTGCATGCATTATGGATAGAAAAACTAATTTTCATTGTTTTTTGTATATGAATAATTCGACCAGCAGAAATTCTACTAAAGATGCTGAACGCAAACACACACACACACACACACACACACAAACACATTCTTGTTGAATGAATTGTCCTAAATTTGAATTAAGACTGTGAGCAACTTGATCTCTTTGGAAATTTGAGTCATTCTTAGAAATTTGTTCCAGGTTGAATATTGTAAAGCCAAATTTAAAAAAATCTGGTAATTTTTCTACCAGGAAAAACTGGTTTCCTTTTTAAGCTTGATCATTTTTTTCTGTAGACATACCCCTTCGGGCCATCTGATCATTTTTCTTTTATTTCCTTCTTAGTATTTCTACTCCATTTAAGTGAAGACAAATGAAGAAACATACCGCTACAACTTCACCTCCAACACAAAGGATGGATAAACTTCTGTTTTATTTCTTGCATGTCAAATCAATATTTGGGGTCCTAATCATTTTAAGAATTCTCCTGTGATTTGCTCCTGCTTTCTCTTCATCTTGTATGTGTGTGGGCATGTGTATGTGCTCAGTGAGGCTTAGAATTAAAGACTCTATTCTACACAATGCATCCACTCTATCAAGAGCCAAATTCTTATCTTGCTTTGAACCCTCAGGGATCATTGACTTCAAAAGAATATATTATGTTCCAAAGTGGCTCCATACAGCTGTAGAGGAAGGCATAAAATTGGTCCCGAGAGACTAGTTCCTCAATTCAATGTGATGTTATTCTGCTGCATACATAAGTAGCTCTGTCTGTCTCTCGCTGGTGCATGCCAGTTTGTGTGTATTTGTGATCAAGCATAGTGAGACAAAACAGAATCCCAATATGCTTTCTGGAATTATTCTCGGGTAATAGTAGAGATCATATTATCAAAATCAAAACTCATTAATATTTTAAACAGAAAGATCTTTTATGATTTATGCTATCTTTGAAATACAAACAAGCAGTAAGTCAGATAAGAAACCAGATCACTGTGAATAAATGACTAAATCTCTAGGTGCCTTCCAAACCAAGATTTCCAGGATACAAGTTAACTTGTTTCATTGAGGTGATTAGAGCAGAAGTGTCAGATAATATAAAATAAAAACTTCATTGTAGAAAATTGAAGAAAAATGTATTATTACTGTGTATAAACAACACCTGATCTATGTTTACATATACACAAATGAATATCAAACATTAAATTAAAACACATTCAACTAATTATTTTTAAAATATAGTTTTGAAGTTCAAACTAATGTTTTCAAAGAAATCTGAATTTCTAAATACTGATGAATTTCTTTTAACTTTACCCTGTACAATTAAACTGTGCAAAATAATTTGGAATTTACATTATTGTCTATCTTTTTTTAGCAAACTGCATTTTTTTTGTTAAAAGTGTTAAGCAAAGAGATAAAAGAAGGTTCTAAGTTCAGATATATTGGGGAGATTTAGGTATAAAAATTGTTGAACAAACAAATTTCTTTTATTAAGTACTTTACAGGATTCTTCACACTTTTGAAAAAGTAGGATATGCAGTATTCATCATCCCCAAAGTGTATTTGACCACATAACCAATGCTACTACACCACTCTCAGCCCTGTTTTGCATTTTGCAAGATTTTGTGAGCTTCTAGTGTGTAGATTTATATTTAGTAAGAAGCATTTCATTTCGTTCTTATAAATTTTCTCTCCTAGGTTTTTAAATTGTTTTGTTAGTTCTTAGAAAATGAGCACCATTCATGTCCTTTGTAGGGACATGGATGAAGCAGGAAACCGTCATTTTCAGCAAACTAACACAAGAACAGAAAACCAGACACTGCATGTTCTGACTCATAAGTGGAAGTTGAACAATGAGAACACATGGGAACAGGGAGGGGAGCATTACACACCAGGGCCTGTCGGGGCAGGAGACTAGGGGAGGGATAGCATTAGGAGAAATACCTAATGTAGATGATGGGTTGATGGGTGCAGCTAACCAGCATGGCACATGCATACCTATGTAATAAATCTGAACATTCTGCACATCCCAGAACTTAAAGTATAATTTAAAAAAAAGAAAGAAAGAAAATGAGTACCATTAACTGTCAAATACACTCACTCACCTTTTTGTACTATTTAACAGCTTGGATTTTTGCTGGTACATCAAGTTGTTTTATCCAATGAAATGGAGGTTCTCTAGCTCTAAATGTTTAAACTTTTCTAGAATATTGTGTATGGATATAGCTAACGAGGCTAAAGGTGTCAGCCTTAGTGTAAGTAGAGCAATATTTGCTAGATACATTGAAAGACACTGATATTTTCATTTCTGTCCTTATAATTATATAACAATCATTACCCATTCCTTTGTCTGATGGCAACAAATACTGGCATCTCATTAAATATTGTTAAGAGGATTATAACATTATTATCTAATCATATTGGACATTCATAGTACATAAAGCAATTATATTTTGACACAAACTATATTGGAATATATATAGAAAATGTTCATTTCTATGAAACATAGTTTGTATCTATTTCCAACTGTCTTCAGCTTTGAAAACTAGACATTAATTATATTGTGTTGCTTTTAACCAGTGTTTTATAAAGAACTGCAAAAATAATAGAATAATAGAACAAATAAAGTCTTTCAGAAGATCAAATGTACTATTAATTAGTAGATTTTTGTATCCAATCTCTGAATGTACACTGCATAATTTTCCAGAATCAAAGTTTAAAAATAGAATAGCAGTTTTTTGTTTCTTCATAGAAAACACTATTAGTGCAATATAAAATATCAAATAAAAAATGGCATGTTTAACATTTTCCCTACTTTCTAATTCTGATTCTTAAGAAAATTTACATAGGCACTAACATATGACAGAAAGAATAAAAGCCTTTTAATTGGAATATTGTATAGCTAGTTGGGAGACATATAAAATCTATAATCTTGAATCTAGGAGGTTTTATGAATGATATTGGTAAAAATTTTATACTCAAACTGATCAATGCAACTGTTTCGCTATGTTTACTAAATCATGTATTATTATCCCAATGTTTCAAAACTGTAAATTTTGTTCAATTATGTGTAAGCTATCACTTGAAGGATGAGTTGATATTTATAATGGAAAAGTACAATTAATAAATAAAAGCAATCCTTATTTTATTTGTTCCTTTGTATAGTTCTCTATAGCTATATTGACATAATTACACAACTTATGTTATTTAAGTCAACAAAATAAGACAATATGTTATGTGGTACAATTAATGGGATATCATAAATCAAATAATGGCAGATGATAAAAATTGGATGTTGTGTGCCTACAGGCACAAGGCAAAAGTAAGAAGAGTGATTTCCAAATGCGCAATGCTTTTCCTACATTTATGCTAATTTCAAAGTATATTGCTGAAAAAACAAGCTTTTTCTTGAATTTGAAATTTCTATTTTATAGTTTCTTCATGAAAATAATGATGTATATGAAAATTCACATCAAAATTTTTTGAAAGAGACTTTTAAATTATTGGCAAATTATCTAAGCTAGAAATTGGTGAAATTAAATTTTAAAAAGTCCTTAGCCGAAAATATAAAAAAGCTGCTGTGATATTTAACGTTGATGTCTATAGTTTGTAATTTTCTGAAAAACAATTGTTATTGTTTCTATGGTAGTAATTTACTAATCGTAGTCATAGTAGAAGCAGCAATAATGATATCACTGTATTAGTCCTTTCTCATGCTGCTGATAAAGACATATCCAGGACTGAGTGACTTATAAAGAAAAAGAGGTTTCATGGACTTACAGTTCCATGTGGCTGGTGAGGCCTCACAATCATGGTGGAAGGTGAAAGGCATGTCTTACATGGTGGTGGTCAAGAGAGAATGAGAGCCAAGTGAAAAGGGAAACCCCCTATAAAATCATCAGATCTCCTGAGAGTTATTCACTACCATGAGAAAAGCATGGGGGAAACTGCCCACATGATTCAATTTTCTGCCACTGGGTCTCTCCCACAACATGTGAGAATTATGGGAGCCACGTTTCAAAATGCGATTTGGGTGGGGACACAGCCAAACCATATCAGTCAGCACAGGTGCTATGATTTGCCATAAAACTTCCATGAGAATTCCCTGAGGATCAGAGGCTGAGTTTCATTATTAGAGCCCAAAAGTCCAAAATTAGTTGAGTTATTTAAGTGACCATATTTGGAATCTAGTTAGGTTGTGACTTAATTATGTGAATACTTTTATGTTTTAAGATCTTTTTAAGCCATTGGTCTATTATGGTAGTGAATGCCTATTATTACAAAACAAATTTGGCAATAAGTCATTCAAAATATGACATAGAATCTCCTCATTAACTGCCCTGCCCACAAAGGTATTATGAACCTGCTTGAAAGAGCAGAATAAGTCCCTCTATAGTACATAATTGTTTAACAGAGGACTCTAAGAGTATCACAATCAATTCTATGTAGCATACAGTATATAGAATCATTTTAAGCACCAAATCTTTACCTCTGAAGAATTTTGAAGAACGTCTCATGACATATGCCAACAGCTATTTTTCACTGTCATCTTTCTTCATCTGAAAATATGTATTTACGCTATTATTAATTTTCACAGACTCACTGGTAAAATCAGTCAGCATTTTATCCTAAAAATATAAATCTATGATGTTTTAGTGACATGAAGTAACTGCAGGTTGTAAAACACATAAAGTATACTTTGTCCAAGTTCTCAAGTATGATAAAAATAAGAAATATTATCTTATGGTTGTCTATAATTTAATAAGAGTAGCATCAGGGGAATCACTTTAAAATTTAGAATAATCATTTGCTTATGAGAAATATGTTCTCCCAACGGATTACATTTAAAAGTAACACAAATAGAGTATTTAAAATGTAATTACATAATAAAATATTGATTTATAAAAGTGATTACAAGAAAATGTCTCATGTATTAACAGAAACGTATCTGTAAATTATCATTTTAGGTAATTCAAATTGAATGTTTTTAAAATGAAATTCCATAAATCTATAATCATTATATATTTCTTATGAAACAAAATGAGTCAAAAAGTTTTTTTTCAGAGTGCCCTGACTACATACAGGAACTATGAACAACTTCATCTACTCATTGTAGATATTATAAACATAGTCCACTAGAAGAAATACATGTAGATAATTGAAAATAGAACAGGACCAGATTTCAGCAACAATTCTCAAACAAACTCTGCATTATTGACATTTTATGTCTTCCCATGAAGGATATATGTAGAAGTCCATCCCATAACTTATAATGTTATTTCCTTTTTTGAGGTATTACCTCAATGTAATCTTACACAGTAAAGTGCATAAGGATACTAAGCAAATGGACTATTTTTGAGCTGTAAGATGAATGAACACAATGCACACACACGTACGTATATGTGTATGTGTTCACGTGTGTGTGTGTGTGTATGTATAATCTTGTGCAAAGTTTATCCATGTGATCCCACTGGTAGAATCTGGTAAAAAAACAATATCCCTTTGTTAATTAAGTATTATTTCTACAATAATGGTGTAAAAGCTCAGATTCTTTATTCTTTTTCTGGCCTGAAGACCCTGGAAGGGTTTCAAAGGCTATATGAATACTAAATTGTACACCAATAAATGTATAATAAAATTTTATAGACAGAAGTATCCACAAAAGTTTCAAATATGTCTGTGTAATATTAAAATTAAGTACCACTTTTCAAGCCATATAATCTTATTACTTTTATTATATCAGCAATGTGGCTTAGTTAACTACTGAACAAAGTGGAAGAAAGTGATAAGAGGCTTACTAAGTTGATACCTTGGCCCTGAGGAAAGAAAATTCAGCCTAGACTTCCTGGAATTTCTTAATAATTGATATATTTTCTCCTTAGCACTTATCACCCCCTGACATATTATACATTTGTATTTGTTTATCATAGCCACTAGAATAAAATTTCTAAGAGAAGAATATATTTATTGCACAGTGTCTAGAAAAGTGATGCATAGTAAATGTGTAATAAATTATTATTGAGTGAGTGAAGCCTCTATGGAGAAAAGTTAGGTAGAGAAGACAATATGGTAATTCACTCATGATTACAAACAACTTTAAAATGCAAGGACTTTAAAACATATAGCCAAGGGCTAGAGCCAAAAATAACTGGAGGCCCATAAACTACAGAGAAAATACAATGTAAGGGAAATGCTGTCTTTCATATACCTTGAAATGTTTCCGTGGCAGTTTGTTTTCAGTATGTCCATGATCCATCTCCCATCCTGCATCCAGAATTGGAGTCTATTCCTCTCCACCTCGCATCTGGGATGTAACTTGATGGACCAATAGAATGGGTGAGAGTGACATCCTGGGACTCCTAAGGCTGGGTTATAAGAATCCTTTCATCTTTCTCCTGGACCTACTGGAACATTTTCTCTAGGAAAAGCAAATTAATGTATAAGAAATCCAACTACCCTGAACTGCCATGTGATGAGACATACAAGCTATATGACAGACCAGGAATATTAAGACACCGTGTGGAAAGAAAGAAAGGTCAAAGAGAACTGGGGCACTAGATATTTGAATGAAATGAATGATCATTTTGGAATTGGTGTCTCCAGCTCCACATGTTCAGCTGATGACACCATGGATTAGAAACAAGCCACTTAGTCAAGACTTTACAGAATTCCTAATGCACATATCATAAGAAAAATTTTTTTTAAAAATAGGTGTTTTGAGCCTCAAAATGTTGGGGCAGTATGTTACACCAAAATAAATAAGTGAAACAATTTTTAATACCACTCAGAAGAGAGGGAGAATTTATTTCACATTAAATTATGCAACGTATGCCAACTATACTGGAATTTTGGCACATATTTAACTGAGAATATTCTGATTTAAAGGCTAAATTACAAAGAAACTTATAACCAAAGGAGTTTGACTGTTGAATCAAAGAACACATTAGGGACTCAGATATTGCTTTGACATATATTTCTATCTTGTTGTCTTGTTTTCTTGCATCGTTTAGGTATGATAATCATAAAACAAGCCCATTGCCCTGTAATGACTCCACTAATGTTTTATTTATGGTATCAAGGCCTTTTTCTTGCCTTTTAGCTGGGCTCTACAGGGATATCTCAATGAATTTTTAACATTCATTTTTGCCCTTTTTTAAAGCAGAGCTACAAGTGAGTCTCACAGAGGGTTATGCCGAGCAACGAGGTATTTGTCAGGCTGCCACATGAGTCATTTTTTTCCAATGACAAAGCAGGTGGCTGCCCTGGAGGGGAACATGAAAGGAATCTCAGTAATCATGTCCTACTTGAGTTGCCTACACATTGCTGACTCAACAGCTGGCTCTATCCAGAAGAAAACAAGGCAGGAGATAAAATATTAACTAAAAACAACCAATCAAAAGAAAAAAATGTAATAAAACCACCACTGAAACAACTGCCTTTTTTTTCATTCAAAGAATGATTTTTGAGCACACATGCTTTAAATGAAAATCTATAAAACAAATTACAAATAGGAATCTTTACACTTTGCAGAACATTGGATCTCATGTTTTATCAGCAAAACCTGCTAGGAAAATTGCAATCACATAGTCCTCTAATCCTTTTCTTGTTTACTGAATGGAATATTTAAACCCAGAAGAATGCAAGAAGTTCTAAATTGGGACTCAGGCCAAGATGTGAGTCAGAAATTTTCAGGCCATGTACTTAACACATGATTTGCTTCCAGCATTATTACATAGGATAAATTGCAACTTCTGAAAAAAAAAAAAAACTGAGAGCAGACACTGAGTAGAGACATGTCTTTCTCTTCTTTAATCCAGTAGTGAGTTAGGAAAGTTTCTCTAGTAGAATGTGGGGCCTTTTTAGGAATCAACATGATCTATGAACACACAAGTATGCTTCTTAGACAACAGAGTTTTCCGTGTCTCATAACTTGATATATAAATTGTTTTTTAAAAGATGTGAAATTACATGAAAATATTGGAATTTCTGGAATAATCCAAGATAATACTGAGAAGAACAGTGATTGATTCTCTCCTTGATCACCCTGAAGTAAAGGAACAAGAACATTTGTGTCGGTAGAAGCCGTTGATATTATATCCCTACCTGAGACTAGGAGATGCGCCTATGGTTATGCTTAAGATCTTCTATCTGGCAGTGACCACCAAAATGTCTTTGAAATCATGATATAAAAAGAGTAGTAACAGGACTTGGAAGAAAAAGTGAGGAAGGAAGAATAGGGAAAGAGGGCACAGGCAAATCCATGAAAGAGCACCAGGACCATGAATCAATGCCACTGTTTCTTCCACTGATGGTCTAAAAACAAAAGAACAGAAAGCATCCCTGTAAGTTAATTGAATATTTCTAATGTTTCCATGTCATATTTATCATTTCCTGACAAAATGGTTTTGCAAACTTGACCATGAATTCTTATGATTCCAACAATCCCATGGTTTGCCATCATTTTGAAAACAAAATCAAACATCTTCACTGCAGAAATAAGAGCTTGCATGATCATACCCTAACTTTCTTTATTCAGCCTTTAAAAATTGTTCCTAGAAACAAGCCACACTGGTCACAGCAACATTAGCTGATATTCAGTCTCTCTGTCTCAAGACCCTCACATAGGTTATTCATGCCACTTAAACACCCTTTCAGTGCCCTACCACTGCTGTCTTTTGTCAGTGCCCAACAAATACAACTTTACCAATGTAAATTATTTTCTTCTTCAATTATCAAAGCATCAAGTAGAGTCAGACACTCAAGGAAGACTTCACCAACCCTCTCAGAATGTGTTAACCACCTCCATTCCCAATATTCAATAAATCCTACTTTGTTATGATTAACAGTATGTTTAATGTTCATTTTATCCTGCTGAAATGTCGACTCCATAAAGGCAGAGATCATGCCTGTCATCTTAATCGGAATATCCTAAAGCCAAACAGGAGGTACGGAATAATTATAAGGTAATAACTATTAGTTAACTGGTGACAATAGTTAAATACAAAAATCTTAAATATACTTTTTAACAATACAAGATTAAAAAGGCTACTAAGAAACTTGTGTTCATTTCTACAATGATTCTTATCATAAGAGGAGAATAGTATTGTTTACAGTTTTAAAAAATTTATTTCTTTATTTTTAATTAAGCATGAAATTTACATATACTCTCAGAAAAACCTTAGAGGAATGCAGTCCTATAGAACTTGCTGCAGTGATAAAAGCATTCTATGTATGCATCATAGCTACAAGGTCCATGTGCCTAGTGAGCATTTAAGATGTGGCTAGTGAGAATGAGAAACTGATTTTTAAATTTTATTTAATTAAAATTAACTTAAAAAACAACAGGGAGTAGTGCGTACAATATCAGAGAGCTAAACAATGGATGAATGTGTATAATAAATGCTCCTTAATAGTCGCATTTTTAAAGCACAAAGAGCAGAAGTCAAATATCATGGAGATCACGGCAAGAAAGAAATACTCATACTCTGATTAAAATATTGAAATATCATGGAAATAGCTGAGAGGAATCCTCAGTGGAGTTAGTTTCTTGTCACTTGTAACAACCTGGGGAGGCAGGTGAATAAATAAGTTATTTTTACATGTTAAGAAATACTACATTTTAGCAGTACTCCATCAAAGTTCCTATGAAAAATTACTAATAATTTTATTTAAATTTGTACTGAGCTATTAAATATTTGCATTTAAATTATTGGCCATTTACCAGTTTTTTTACATTGTGGGCCAGATCCTTACATTACAAACCTGCCTCATTTTGGAGACACATGTCTGAACATAGCACTCCCTGCACTTCTGCATGTATATTTGAACTTTGTCAACATGCCATCGATAAGGGACAATCATAGCTCTGCAATAAGACTTATTAATATTCAGGACAACACATGTCTGCTCATGTAAAAATGTAGAAGTAATATCCTTCTACAGAACCTGAGTGCCATGCTCAATTAAATGGCAAGCACAATTCCAGCACATCTGCTGGGTGCATATTCTGGTCACAGACTAATAGTCAATTGTGCAATGACAAATAAATGTGTAACATACCATGGTAAGATAAATCTATATTTTAGAAATTCTTCAGTAGTTTTAAATGTTAAGCCTTTGTGTCTGAATTTTTATTTTTATCACAGAAAGTAAACAGTTCTGTGATGCTGTTAGTGACCCGACTTAAAACCACATGTCTTATTATTTTTCTTTCAAGCTGATTTATCAGTTTAATTGAAGAGTCCAAACATGAGCCATTAAAGTACAACTTCTTATCCTTGTGAAACAGAATTTTTTTCCATGATCTACAAACCAAAAATAGCCCAATCAATTGTATTACTTTTTTTTATTATCTTCTAGGTTGGATCTACATTTTGATGTATATGTAAAAAATCTATTTTTTCTTGACAAACACTTTAATGTGTAAATGCTGTGTTCCTTTACATTGATAAGCCTAATGTATTCTAATAAAATATCATTTTAAATGTAGAAACCAGATTTATTTCAACAAAACATCACTTTTATATTTAGGGATTTCAACTTGTAGTGGGTATGAACTTTGCTCTCCAACCTGAGATATAGAATCACACATTTCTTTTGTTTCTTTAAAATCCTATTTTTTCCCTCAAAACTACTAAAGTGTAAAGAAACTTTATCTCAATGATTATTTGGTTGTTGTCCTTGGTAGTTAATTCTTGCTGAAATTATTGTTATAATTTGATATGGTTTGGCTGTGTCCACACCCAAATCTCATCTTGAACTGTAGCTCCCATAATTTCCATGTGTCATGGTAGGGGCCCAGTGGGAGGTAATTGAATCATGGGGGTGAGTCTTTCCCATGATATTCTCATGATAGTGAATAAATCTCAGAAGATCTGATGGTTTTATAAATGAGAGTTCCTCTGCACACACTGTCTTTGCCAGCCACTATGTAAGATATTCTTCTGCTCTTCCTTTGTCTTCCACCATGATGATAAGGCCTCCCCAGCCATGTGAAACTGAGAGTCCATTAAACCTCTTTCCTTTATGAATTAACCAGTCTCAGGTTTGTCTTTATTAGCAGCATGAGAATCGATTAATACAGTAAATTGGTACTGGCAGAGTGGGGGCTGCTGTGAAGATATTCAAAAATGTGGAAGAAACTTTGGAACTGGCTAACAGGCAGAGTTTGGAAGAGTTTGGAGGGCTCAGAAGAATATAGGAAAGTGTGGGAAAGTTTGAAACTTCCTAGAGACTTGTTGAATGGCTTTCACCAAAATGCTGATGGTGATATGAATAATAAAGTGCAGGCTGAGGTGGTCTCAGATGGAGTTGAGGAACTTGTTGGGAATGGAGTAAATGTCACTCTTGCTATGCAAAGAGACTGGTGGCATTTTTCCCCTGCCCTGGAGATCTGTTGAACTTTGGACTTGAGAGAGATGATTTAGGGTATCTGGTGGAAAAACTTTCTAAGGGACAAAGTGTTCAAAAGGAAGCCGAGCATAAAAGTTTGAAGAATTTGCCGACTGATGATGCAATTTCTTCTGGGTAGAAAATCAAGCCCACAGTAGAAATTCTGCATAAGTAATGAGGAGCCAAATGCTAATTGCCAAGACAAATGGGGAAAATGTCTTCAGGGCATGTCAGAGATCTTCCTGGCAGCACCTCTCATCACAGGCCCAGAGGCCTAAGATGGTCCAGGGCCTCTGTGTTTTGTGCAGCCTAGGGACTTGGTGCTCTGTGTCCCAGCCACTCCAGCCATGGCTAAAAGGGGCCAAGGTACAGCTCAGGCCATGGCTTCAGAGGGTGCAAGTTGCAAGCCTTGACAGCTTCCACCTGGTGTTGGGCCTGCAGGTGCACAGATGTCAAGAACTGAGGTTTGGGAACCTCTGCCCTAGATTTCAGAGGATGTATGGAAATGTCTGCATGTATAGGCAGAAGTGCTTTGTAAGGCTGCAGCCCTCATGGAGAAACTCTACTAGGGCAGTGCAAAAGGGAAATGTGGGGTCAAAGCCCCCACACAGAGTCCCCACTGGGTCACTACCTAGTGGAGCTGTGAGAAGAGGGCCACCATCCTCCAGACCCCAGAATGGTAGGTCCACCACAGTGGAGGTTACTGAGAGCAGTCAAAGGCTGCTTACTGTAAGCTTAAACAAGAGAACTTGATCAATTTTCCCTTCCACAAGATATCACACTGATCCATTATGTGCAGGAAAGAGAGATCAGACTTTTACTGTGTCTATGTAGAAAAAGGAAGACATAAGAATCTCCATTTTGATCTGTACTAAGAAAAATTCTTCTGCCTTAAGATGCTATTAATCTGTAACCCTAGCCCCAACCCTGTGCTCACAGAAACATGTGCTGTATTGAGTCAAGGCTTAATGCATTTAGGACTGTGCAGGATGTGCTTTGTTAAAAATGTGTTTGCAAGCAGTATGCTTGGTACAAGTCATCGCCATTCTCCAGTTTCGAGTACCCAGGGACACAGTGCACTGCGGAAGGCTGCAGGGACGTCTGCCCAAGAAAGCCTGGGTATTATCCAAAGTTTCTCCCCACTGAGACAGCCTGAGATATGGCCTTGTGGGAAGGGAAAGACCTGAACGTCCCCCAGCCCAACACCCATAAAAGGTCTGTGATGAGGAGGATTAGTGAAAGAGGAAGACCTCTTTGCAGTTGAGATAAGAGGAAGGCATCTGTCTCCTGCTCATCCCTGGGAATGGACTGTCTCAGTGTAAAACCCAGTCGTACATGCTATTTACTGAGATAGGAAAAAACCACCTTATGGCTAGAGGTGAGACATGCTGGCGTCAATACTGCTCTTTACTGCACTGAGATGTTTGTATAAAGTCAAAAATAAATCTGGCCTATGTGCACATACAGGCACAGCACCTTTCCTTAAACTTATTTATGACACAGAGTCCTTTGCTCACATGTTTTCCTGCTGTCCCTCTCCCCACCATTACCCTATAGTCCTGCCACATCCCCCTCTCCAAGATAGTAGAGATAGTGATCAATAAATACCGAGATAAATCAGAGACCAGTGCCGGTGCAGGTCCTCCGTATGCTGAGCACCAGTCCCCTGGGCCCACTTTTCTTCCTCTATACTTTGTCTCTGTGTCTTATTTCTTTTCTCAGTCTCTTGTCTCCACTTTGCGGAAAAATACCCACAGGTGTGGAGAGGCAGTCCCCCTTCACTTTACATTGATGACATTATGCTGATTGGATCCAGTGAGTGAGAAGTAGAAAACACACTGGACTTATTAGTGAGACATTTGCATGCCAGAGGATGGGAAATAAGTTAGACTAAAATTCAGGAAACTTCTACCTCAGAAAAATTTCTAGGGGTCCAGTGGTGTGGGGCCTATTGAGATAGTCCTTCTAAGGTGAAAGATCAAGTTCTTTCCAAACAAGATTTATGACACAAAGATGAAGAGTTGATATACCCCTGGTAGGACAGTAAAGGTATATTGCTGGCCTTGCCAGCTAAAGGCAAATTGCTTCTGGTGGACCTTATGGACAGGAATGGAGGAAAAGGCATTTGCCAAATCAATCACTGCATACCAAGTACCAGATGTGTTAAGTTGCTTAAGCAATGAAACAAAATCTGGTCCAGCAGCTACAATTGGAGTCACCACTTGTTTAAACTTACAATAATCCACTGTCATTCTCCAAGATCCATCTATCTTCTGCACAGTCCAAATAGGAGAGTTGAATGGTGATGTGGTGGAAATCACCACCCCTGCCTCTTTCAAATCCTTGATGGTGGTACTAATCCAGGGATGCAATATTGTTTTTGATTTACTAATGGCTTCTATTTGGCATTTCCCACTATAACAGCCCTCATCCTACCGGTCAGGGAGCCAATACTGGGATTCTGCCAGCTGCTAATATGTCTGTGCTAATTATGCATTCTGGCACTGGGGAAATGACCACAGGATGTCGGGGGACCCAGTGGACCCACTGTAAGTCAAACCCGAGCTAAAACTACATTAATTACTTGACTTCCATAAGCCCATACTTTAAATGGAGGACCACAATGATGTTTTGGGTCCCTTGGAATCGACATCAGCTCAGAGCCAGCGTCCAGTAGTCCCAGAAATATCTGATCATTTCCCTTTCCCCAGTGCACAGTTACCCTGGTAAAAGGCTGTAGGTCTTCTTGGGGAAAGATTGGAGAAAGATTTACTGCATCAATTGTTGGTAGTGTAATAGGGTCCTTGCTCAAGGGGACCCAGCCCCCATTCATTCCAGGGCTTCTGGGTCTGTAAACTGGTTGAAGTCTGGAAATTGATTAAAGGATCCTGATTCTCAGTTTCTATAATTCAAATTAGTCTTTTGTCCACTTGGCCTGAAAGTTTTCTGCTTATGTAAATTAAATAAGAATGCAGTAGGCTTTCTATCAATTTCACTTCTAGGAACACCATGATTAATTAGCCAATGCCAGAACTCTACACAAGTCAGGCTATTCTGATTGCTGCTTTGCCTCTGCTGTCCACTATGGTAGCTATGTCCACCTTGCCTTTGATGGTTGAGTGTCACCTCTTGGCCCCTCCCAGCTTGGGATCCAATTATTCCCTTTACATTTAAATTTTGTAGTTGAGTCACTGTGGTTCCTACTGTAAGATCTGGCAAAGAGAGAAGAGCAATCACAGAGCTCTTTAAGGATGCAGGTGCTCCCCTCACAAATCTGTTTTGCAAAGTATTGGTCAAAGGTATATCTTCTGGACCCACCAAGCTGGAATGATTAGGTCTACAGTGAATAATCCACTCCAGCATCCCCATCTCCCTAAGCCTCTGGATCCCTTCTTCTACGTTAAACCAAGGAAGATCAGGCATTCTCAGCTCACTCACAGTGGGCCATCTTTTAAGCCATATTTCATCTAACCAAGCAAATAAAATACTAGAACCTTTTTTTTAACTACCTGAGCTGCAACATTAAATGCAAAATCTGTGCTGAGTGGGCCCAAATCCATAAATTCAGCCTGATTCAACTCTATATTCCTTCCACCATTATCCCACACCCTTAATATCCATTTCCATGCCTGTTCTCCAGATTTCTGCTTATATAAACCAGAAAACTCAAGCAGTGATTTTTGAGTGTAGCACACCTCCTCATGGGTCACATTCTCAACCTCACCTCTAGGGGCTTGCTGGGAGTTTAGCCTAGTTATAGGACTAGAAGCAAACAGGGGTGCTTGGGGTAAGTCCTGAAGAGAACCAACATTGTCTTGCCTGGCAACTGCCTCAGGAGAGGCCATCGCTGTTGCCTCAGCCAATGCAGGGTTTATTTCCTCAGACAAAGGTGGAAAGGCTGATGGCAGCATGGGTCAGGAAGGGGATGTTGCCACTATGGGGGATGGGGAAGCTGTTTCTTCTGGCCAAAAAGGTTCATCAGAGTTTACAAGCTCAGTGTTCCCAGCTACATCAGGGTCCTCCCACACATCCCATTCCAAGTCACAGGGTCCCATTCTTTTCCAACTGATGCCCTCACTTTAACAGTAGACACCTGGTGAGGCTGTGAGTGCACCTTTAATTGCAGCTCAGCCACTTGCACGATAAGAGCCTGATTCTTCATTATCTGTCTTGCCATTTTCTTATTGTGACATATGAATTTTTTTGAATAAAAAGTTTTCACTGAGCCTGTTGCTTATGTTTCATTTATATAATGGTGTATATCAAAGAACAGAACATTTTAATTTTGATAAAGTCCTATTGTGATGGTTAATACTGAGTGTCAACTTGACTGGATTAAAGGATGCAAAGTATTGCTCTGGGTGTGACTGTGAGAATGTTGTCAAAGGAGATTAACATTTGAGTCAGTGGACTGAGAAAGGCAGACCCACCCTTAATCTAGGTGAATACCATCTAATCAGCTGCCAGCACAGCCAGGATAAAAAGCAGGCAGAAGAACATGAAGAGACTAGACCCGAAATGAGCTATCACATCACACCTGCTAAAATGGCTATAATCGAAAAGGTAAATTTTAACAAGTGTTGGCAAAGATGCGTAGAACAGGCAATGTGTGCACACTAGTAGTGGAATATAAATTGGTTCAGCCATTATGGAATACAGTTTGTAGGTCTCCTAAAAAATTAAAAGCAGAACTATGATATGATCTAGCAATTCTTCTTCTGTGTATATATCCCCCCAAAATGAAATCAGTATCTTGAAGTGATATCTGCACATCTGTGTTCAATGCAGCCAAGATATAAAAATAACTCAAATGTCCATCAAGGAATAAATGGATACATAAAATATAACATATACATAATATGTCTGTATATATACATATATATGTATATATACACATACATGTGTACATATGTATATGTATATATATGTATATATACACATATATACACACAAAAACACATACGTACATATATACACATATATACATATAACACCCCACACACACATATATGTATATTTAATTGCAATAGGGTTTATAAAATGAAAGAATCCTGCATTTGCAACATGGATAAACCTGGAAGACATTATGTTAAGTAAAATCAGCCAGATATAGAAAGACAAATGCTGCATGATCTTACTTATACATGGAATTGAAAAAAGTCCAACTCATAGAAACAGAGTAGAATGATAGTTGCCAGGTGCTGGGGGTGAGGGGAGAATGAGGAGGTGTTGGTCAAAGGGTATAAACTCACAGTTATAAGATTAACAAGTTTTATGTATCTATGTACAGCACGATGACTATAACTAATAATGTTACATTGTATATTTGATATTTGCAAAGAATAGATATTAAGTGCTGTCATGACAAAATGTAACTCTGTAAGTTGAAGTATTAATTAGCTTGCTTGTGGTGATCATTGTACATTGTGGTGACATACACATGTATATCAAAGCAACACTTTGTACATGATACATATACATAATTGTTTGTCAATAACATCTCAATAAAGCTCAAAAAAGAAGATGAAAAGCAACTCAATTTAAAAATGGGCAAAATATTTGATTTGGGGGAATATATATGGCTAATAGGCAAATATAAAGGTGCTCAACATCTAACATTAATCATTACTCATTGTATTAGTCTGTTTTCACGCTCTTGATAAAGAGATACCTGAGACTGGGTAATTTATAAAGAAAAAGAGGTTTAATAGACTCACAGTTCCACGTGGCTGGGGGGACCTCACACTCATGGTGGAAGGCAAAAGGCACGTCGTAGGTGGCACAGCTAAGAGAGAATAAGAGAACCAGGCGAAAAGGGTTTCCTCTTATAAAACCATCAGATCTTGTGAGACTTATTCACTACCATCAGAACACTATGGGGAAAACCGCCCCCATGATTCAATTATCTCCCACTGTGTCCCTCCCGCAACACGTGGGAATTATGGGAGCTACAATTCAAGATGAGATTTGGGTGGGGACACAGCCAAACCATGTCAGTCATTATGTCATTTTGCTCAAAAAGTCATTAGTGAAACATAAAGCCACAGTGCTGTCAGGCATGGTAGCATGTGCTTGGAGTCCCAGCTACTCTGAAAGTCAAGGACAGCCTGGTCAATATGACTGGATCTCGTTGTTGTTTGTTTTACTTTGTTTTGTTTTATTGGATGGCCACTGTTAGAATATTTAACCTGGATTCAAAGACAGCAGGCCATACAAATAACAAAGAGCATTTTGTTATTAATATCATACTTACTCTTTATTAGTCCATTTTTACTGAATAACAAATTACTCCATAATCTATACTTACTACTAAAAAAAAAACAGAAAATGTTTGTTTCTCTAGCTGTTGAATCTGTAGATCAGGTGGAATGGCTCTTCTTAAGGCTTTCAGTTTTGGCCAGGTCTGCTTCATGTGTCTTCATGAATATGAGATAAGTGGTTGTTGTAGAACATGCTTCTCACTGATGATTATAGGAGAGCAGGAGATAATCCAAAGCAGGAAGCATTTTAAAAACCTCTCCCTTCATCATGTAAACTGGCCAAACCCAATTCAATGAGGTGGGAATATATGTTCCTCTTAGAGAGGGAAACTTTGCAAATGCGTAAGTTGAAATATTTTAAATGTGTAGACATATCATATGGAGTAATACTTAGAATAACAATTCAAGGGCCGGGCACGTTGGCTCACGCCTGTAATCCCAGCACTTTGGGAGGCCGAGGTGGGTGGATCACGAGGTCAGGAGATCAACACCATCCTGGCTCACACGGTGAAATCCCGTCTCTACTAAAAATACAAAAAATTAGCCGGGCATGGTGGCGGGTGCCTGTAGTCCCAGCTACTCGGGAGGCTGAGGCAGGATAATGGTGTGAACCCGGGAGGCAGAGCTTGCAATGAGCCAAGATTGCCCCACTGCACTCTAGCCTGGGTGACAGAGTGAGACTCTGTCTCGAAAAAAAAGAAAAAGAATAACAATTCAATCTCTCACATTTCCTTTTGATGAGAATCTATTAATTCAGGAAGAAATGTGTGTATTTTGACCTTCTTCTCTTCCTTAGGAAGAATTTCTACCAATCAGCATACTCCCCAGTCAGGCCTATTTCATTAGTTAGCTTTTACTACTTAATGTTTTATACCTAGCCACAGAAATCTCAATACCATGCAATGATAAACATGTATTTCTTGCCTACATGTTTATAGTTGGCTGGGATGCTTCTGCTTCAAGTTATGGGACTTGAAGCTCCCTCTTCTTGGACCAAGAGACAGACCATGTGTATCCTTAGTGTATTTTTTTCTATGACAAAGGCAGTTGCACAATAAGGCAACCAAATTGTACAAGAAATACAAGCTTTTCTCCATGTTATACTTGCTAATATCTTGTTGCTCAAAAGAAGTCACATAGAATACCTAAATAGGAGAAGAAGCATATTCTGTGACCGAGGAAGCCATAGTCGACATTATTAGAAACAATTAGTTATTTTCCTTGCACATAACCCAAGGCTATGTGATCCACCTTTGATTTAGTGTGCTGCAGATATATTTTAAAACACTGAAACTTCTGGTCTTTCTATATTCCCTCTAATATCCCCCTTAAATTAGGCCATGTTTTTTCTGCTCACCTTCCTTTTGTTGTACCTTATTATGGAAGCTAGCTCATGTGTTCAAATCTTTGCATCAAAACTTTCCTACTCCACACAGCATATTTATTAGATACATTTCAGGTGTGAAAGTTACTGTAGAAATAGTTTTTACTAAATGTTTTATTACTACAGAATATTTTAGATTGTAATTTTTGCCTTTGATAAGTTTTTTTTTTTGTCAAATGCCAACGTACATATTTTAGTTTTGTTTGTTTGTTTGTTTGTTTTGACATTGTTAGCAGCAGAATGTATCCGAGACATGACACCAAAGTATGTTATGGGTGGCGAATACATACGGGTCTGCAGAAACCTCAATTCTTGCCTCCTCAAAAGAAAGAATTTGGCTGAGGGTCATAAGACAGAAGGAGAGACAAAAGCAAGTTTTAGAAAGGAAGTGAAAGTTTATTGAAAAGCTATAGAACAGGAATGAATAAAGTAAAGTACACTTGGAACAGGGCATAGTGGGTGACTTGAGAGATCAAATGCATGGTTTGACCTTTTGACTTGGGGTTTTATATGTTGGTATACTTCTGGGGTCTTGCATTATTTCTCCCTTGATTCTTCCCACAGGTGTAGGGCCTACTAGCACTTGGGTGGAGAGCATGCACAGTGTGGTTACTGGAGCTGTACACATGCTCACTTGAGGTGTCCTTCCCTTACCAGTCTAATATCCATAGGTGGTCATATGCCAGTTAAACTCTACCATTTGCCTCTTAATGCACATGCTTGAACCCATTTGCCCAACTCCTGAGATCTTATCAGAAGCTGCTGAAAACCAGTTTCAGATGTTTTCTTTCTATTGGGAGACTGCCTTTTCCTAGTGTCGGCTGTGACCAATTATTATTTTAGAGAGATAGTTAATAACCACCTGGCCATCACCTGATGGTCACCAGACATTTCTGGTGTATGTGTAGGGGAAGAGCCCTCTCCTGCCCTGCTCATGCCGGACTAGCTTTCCACTATAACAAGACCATCTCTATTCACTTACTAAAATTGGTACTGAGCAAGGTTTGTCCAGGAAAACAGAAGCCACTCTATATAACCTGAATTAAAACAAAGAATTACGTTGAAAGAGCAGAGAGGTCAAAGAGGTTGCACTGCAAGTCAGAGGATTTGACATTGAAACAGTGGTGAGATGGTTCTCACAAGGTTGCAAGGGAGTTACCATGAATCTTTTGTCTACCTACCAGCCTAGCTGCAAACACCTACAGAGAACAATGGCTTCTGCTATTCTTGGAGAAGGTCCTCTTTTAGGCAAAGAACCAGAGGATTCTCAGAAACATCGTAATCAGCCTTAGAATATGGTGAAGCTGAGCTAACGATAGAAAATCCAGCATGGGCTGGGCGTGCTGGCTCAAGCTTGTAATCCCAGCACTTTGGGAGGCCGAGGCGGGCAGATCACGAGGTCAGGAGATCAAGACCATCCCGGCTAACACGGTGAAACCCCGTCTCTACTAAAAATACAAAAAATTAGCCTGGCGTGGTGGCGGGTGCCTGTAGTCCCAGCTACTCGGGAGGCTGAGGCAGGAGAATCGCCTGAACCCAGGAGGCAGAGGTTGCAGTGAGCCAAGATCATGCCACTGCACTCCAGCCTGGCAACAGAGCAAGACTCTCTCTCCAATAAAAATAAAAAAAGAAAAGAAAAAATAGAAGATTGGCCCCCAGTTGTATCCACATTTCTGCAAAAGGACATGATTTCATTCTTCTTTTTTTTTTTTTTTTTTTGAGATGGAGTCTCACTCTGTCGCCCAGGCTGGAGTGCGATAGCACTATCTCGCCTCACTGCAAGCTTGGCCTTCTGGGTTCAAGACATTCTCCTGCCTCAGCCTCCAGAGTAGCTGGGACTACACGAGCCCGCCACCACACCCGGCTAATTTTTTTTGTATTTTTAGTAGAGACAGGGTTTCACCGTGTTAGCCAGGATGGTCTCGATCTCCTGACCTTATGATCCACCCACCTTGGGCTCCCAAAGTGCTGGGATTACAGGCATGAGCCACTACGCCCAGCCGATTTCATCCTTTTTATGGCTGCATAGTGTATGGTGTGCATGTACCACATTTCCTTTATCTAATTCACCATTGATAGGCACCTAGGTTGATTCCATGTCTTTGTTATTGTGAATAGTGTAGAGATGAACATACAGGTGAGTATGGCTTTTTGGTATAGTTATTTATTTTTCCTTTGGATATGTAGCCAGTAATATGATTACTGGGTGAAATGGTAGTTCTGTTTTAAGTTCTTTGAGAAGTCTTCATAGTTTCCGCAGTGCTGAATTACTTCACATTCCCACTAACAGTGTATAAGCGTTCCCATTTCTCCATAACCTCGTCTGCATCTGTTATTTTTTGACTTTGCAATGATAGCCATTCTGACTGGTGTAAGATGGTATTTCATTGTGGTTTTCCTTTGCATTTCTCTGATGATTAATTATATTAAAGCATTTTTTATATATTATTGCACACTTATTTGCCTTTTTTTTGAGAAATGTCTGTTGATGTCCTTTGCCCGCTTTTTAATGGGATTACTTGCTTTTTGTTTATTGAATTAAGTTTCTCATAGATTCTTTATGTTAGACTTTTGTCAGACACATAGTTTGTGGATATTCTCTCCCATTCTGTAGGAACAAAACAAGAATGCCCACTCTCACCACTCCTATTTGACATAATACTGAAAGTCTTAGCCAGAGAAATCTGGCAACATAAAGAAATAAAAGGCATCCAAATAGAAAAAGAGGTCAAATTATCTCTCTTTGCTGATGATATGATTCTCTGCCTAGAAGCACTAAAGACTGACAAAAGGCTCCTAGAACTGATAAATGACTTCAGTAAAGTTTCAAGATACAAAATTGAAGCACAAAAATGAGTAGAAGTTCTGTACACCAATGATGTTAAAGCTAACAGATGAAGTGCAATCCCATTTACAATAGCAGAAAAAAAATCTAGGAATATAGTTAACCAAGTAAGTGAAAGATCTCTACAAGGTGAGCTACAAAATACTGCTGAAAGAAATCAGACAGCACAAGCAAATGAAAAAACATTACATGCTCCTGGATTGAAAGAATCAATATTGTTAAAATGGTCATACCGCCCAAACCAATTTACAGATTCAACACTATCATTATCAAACTACCAACATCATTTTTCACAGAATTAGAAAAAACTATTCTGAAATTCATATGGAACCAACAAAAAGCATAAATAGCCAAAGCAATCCTAAGCAATAAGAACAAAGCCAGAGGCATCACATTACCCAACTTCAAACTATAGTATGTGGCTACAATGACCAAAACAACACGGTACTTATACAAAAACTGACACAAAGACCAATGGAACAGAATAGAGAACCCAGAAATAGAGCCGCATACCTACAACAACATGATCTTTGATAAATTTAATAAAAATAAGCAATGGGGAAAAGACTCCCTATTCAATAAATGGTACAGGGATAACTAGCCAGCCACATGCAGAAGAATGAAACTGGACCCCTACCTTTCACCATATACAAAACTTAACTCAAGATGGATTAAAGATTTAAATTTTAGACCTCAAACTATATGAATCCTAGAAGACAACATAGGAAATAACATTATGGACACCAGCCTTGGCAAATAATTCATGAGTAATGCCTTTTATATAACAGTTTTGATATGATGGAATAAGAGAGAAGAAAGATAGCGTATTTGGAGTACTCAAGATGGAAAGTAGTCTACGGGGCTTGATAAAAGATGATTAGCAGAGACTGACATGCAAACTCAAAAGATATAATGTATATCTGCTTCTTAATTTCTTTCAATTCTATCTTTATAGAAGTTATGTTATGAGGAATTCTTTTACATTTCTTCTGTGGATACTATTTAGAATTTTATTTCTTTTTGAGTTTAATTCTAATTAAAATTATATAAAATCCATTTATTAGATATGATTTTTAAAAGCAAGTAATTGACAAATAAAATTGCTTTAGAATTTTTTAATATATAGAGAGAAGGACTGTTTCTGATGCTACTCTATCTTTCCATTATTTGCCCAGATTTGCCAAGCTAGTTAATTTTATTAAACTTTCAAAGGAATTCTTTTTAATTTTTTCCATTAAATTTAATATTCAAATAATATTTGTTTGTTTTATATATTTTTTATTTCATTTTAATTTAAGGTTTCCTTTTAGCATGTTATTATTTCTCTTTTCCAGAAATGGCTAATAAATTCAATTGTTTTCAATGTTTTATATTTTCAATATTTTATATTTCTAACACATTTATTTAAATCAAATGTTTGTGCTTTGAGCTTCTCTAAGACTTAAACTTCTGACCAACAAAAATGACTAAAATAATTTAGGGACTTAAGTCCCGAAAACAATAATTTATTTAGTCATTTTGTTGGTCAAAAATTTGGTTAAGAGCTCAGTTGGATCTGAAGGGTCAACTTCCAAGTTAGCTTTTGCACTCATATGACTGCTTCCTTAGTGTCTCTCCCTTCCTGTGGCATTTTATTCACTAAGGCTTTTCCATGTTCTTGTTTCCCACATCATGAGAGTAAATATAGTTTGGATCTCTGTTCCTCCTAAAATCTTATGTGAAATTTTCATCCCCAATGCTGCAGGTAAGAAGTAATGGCAGATGTTTGGGTAATGGGGATGGATCCCTCATGGCTTGGTCTTTGCAGTAGTGAGTGAGTTCTCATTAGATAGGGTCATTTAAAAGTGTGTGGCACCTCCTTCCCCACTCTCTCTCTTGCTCCTGCTCTGGTAATGTGACATACCTGCTTTCCCCTTTGCCTTCTACATTGATTGTAAGCTTCCTGAGGCCTCCCCAGAAGTTAACCAGATGCCAGCACCATGCCTCTTGTAAAGCCAGCAGAACCATAAGCCAATCACACCGCTTTTCTTTATATATTACCCAGTCTTAAATATTTCTTTATTTAAGCAATGCAAGAACGGTCTAATGCAATACTCTTAGGTCATGAGTCACCTAGCAAGGAGCTGGGCTTCCTCAACAGGGAGTGTTCCAAGTGATAGAAAGTAAAAATGCCAAATGAGTATAGCTTCATCTCTGCATTATGACCAAAGCAATCAGATTCATAAATTCTACTTCTTGTAGGGAGAATGTCAAGAATTTGTGACTCTCTTTAATCTACCACAACCTCTTCAGCTCCATATTCTAGCTTTTTTATTATTGTGTTCTAAGTTATTTATAATAGCATGTCTCTTTTCTTCTTTTGCCTGCAAGTAATTTGAAATATTATTATTCTCTTTTTTTTTAACTTAATTTTCTAAAGTGTTTTTCAGATATAATTTTAAAATATTTTCTATTCTTAACTCTTGGACAAAATATGGCCCACACAAAGTCAATTTTTTGAATTTTTGAGATTTTCTCTGTGACTTAATGTATATTTATATCTACTAATTCTAAAGGAAATTGGTTTATTGAGCTATTCAAATTATTAATTTTATTCATTAGCTTCTATTTTACCTATATATTTTAAATCATTCTACTTATAAAGTGAAATTTGTCTGATTAAGTTATTTGGCATATAATCAACTTTTATTATAAAGCAACATTTTCCTTACATAACACATTATTAATAAATCTATATTATTTAACAATAATACTAAAACTTATGCATCACATCTATCTGGTTTTTATAGTCTGTATGTGTTGTACTGAAAAATTTGGCTTCTACTTGCCTTCCTTTTTAAAATGCTTTCTCTTTCAGTTAAAGCACGATATCTGATTTTTTCATTTCCATAGGATTTGGACCCCCCTGTAGAAGAAAACAGACATTCGAATTGTTTTTGAAAATAACACTGGTTTTATCAAAAATAAATATACAAATAATAAAAATAAAATTTTTCAATCAATGTTGAATTTTAAATGTCCTTAATGTTTCTTTTTTATTATCAGTTTGAACCATTTCCAGATTTTTTTTTACCAAAACTATAAATAACTTATACATTTGAGTTAAATTTTCTCTAGACTTACTCCTTGTGATGAAGGATAAAAGTGATGAAGTTATATTTAATTTTAAGAGACCTATTGCAACAAAAATCTTGGTCTTAAAAGTGGAAAATAAGATATCTACCGCAAAAAGGCCTGTGTGATTTAGAAGCTTGTTTTCCAAAATATATATATTATATATAAATAAATATAATATATAAATAAATATAAATATATATAAATAAATATATATTTATTTATATATAAATATATATATAAATAAATATATATTTATATATAAATTTATATTTATTTATATATTATATAAATATATATACAAATATTTATATAAATTTATTATATATAAATATATATTTTTATATATTTATATATATACACATATATAAATTAGAGAAAAATAAATTCACTGAGATTAGAAGAGGGTGGGAGCAAATGGTCAAAATTTTCCATAAAGAAGAATATTATTATTATATTACTTTAGGATGACTTATCTGTACACCGATTGGTAAATAGTCTCTTCCCCACTGCATAGTTTTAATTTTTAATATTAATTTTTAATATTGATCCTGTATGCATGCGTATGTAAATAGAATCAACAGAAACACACACACTAACCATATGGAGGTCTAAGAGTGACTAGGAAAAAAGTCAAACATCCTTAAATTTGTAACAAGCACATAGTCAAATGCTTTGATGGTGCCAAACCTGTCCTAGGACTTTATGTAGGAAAAATTTAAAAAAGTATCATCTGCATGTTACTCAAATGAGCCCTAGGCTGTTTGGCTACTGTGTTTGTGCGGAAAAAGAAAACAGAAATAAATAAAGTGAAAGAGGATGGAATAGAAAAGAAAGTGAAGGAAGAGAAAGGAAAAGAAATGGTAGACTAAGAAAGAAAATATATTTTTAAAGAAAATTTAAATCAATAAGATTAAGTAGAGATCTATAATAGCTGAACTTTGTGGATGGCATATTGGTATATTTTGTGTTTTTATATATCCTGCCTTTTATTCATACTTAATAATGATAAATTATTTTTAAGAGTTACATTCAGTCATAGATACAATAAAGGCTTATTATTCCCTCTATTTCTCACAACTACTTAAAATTTGGCCTCAGCAACTAAACACAAGATGAATTCCTACATCTGCTACAAAACTGTAATAACTGCAGAAATGTTGCCTAGGAGAATTAAGTCTCCAAATTGTAATTCTTCCAAAGTCAAAAACAAGAAGTAGGAACAAATATCAAAATATGAGGAAATAGGTAGGTTATTTGCATACAGCAAATAAGAAAGCATATATCAATGTAACCACTGTATTCCACATAAAGAATCCTTGATCACTCAAGGTGAACTTATTTAAAGGCTAACTATGTATTCTGCTAATACGAAAAACATAAACATCCATATTTTGAAAGGAATAGAGAAGCTTTTTAAGTAGCTAGACTTGTTTGCTTCAGAAGTTTTTTTTTTTCTTTATATCCTTTGAAATTTGTGGAAATCTGTGCTGGTGCCCCTGAAGTAATCACACAGGAGAAAGTTTTATCTGCTGGTGGTCAACCACAGTTCAAAGAGGCACTTGTATAATCTTATTTTAGGATGGCAGGGGTTTCACATAGCAAATTTAAGAAAAATGTACCAAAAGGCTGCTTAAACAGCTAACAGCAGCAAGTCTGCATGACAGTCAGCAGAGAAAGCACAAGCTGTCGGGTAGAATTGCTTTCCAAAAGCTCTTACCTTTTGGATGGAGAGATTTGGAATGCATGATTTTGTTTCTTCAGAGTAAACCCTTTTTCTTAGCTTCTTGAATTTAATTGTCACAGGAAATGCCTTGGTATACTGTTTTCTCAGTATCCTTTGAGATAGTATAATTGTAGAGAATACTTAATCTAACTATATTTGATTGCTGTGAGGCTAGTTATACTATTTCAATTCGGCCATGTTATTTAAAAATCAGATATGAATATATGTTGGTATACATTGTCATTTTGTTATGCCATCATTAATCTGAACCCACTAAATAGAAATTTAAAAGAAAATTGTAACTCAGATAAAGCAGTCCTATAAGTATTCAGGTTCCCAAATAAATGAAATTCCTAACTTCTCTTTGATAAAAGAACTACTAAATAAATAATAATATTATTTTAATTTTTCTGAATATAATTTCCTACATAATTGTCCTACTTATAATAACATACTTAGTATATTTACTTTTATAAAATTAATTGACAACACTTATTCTCATCAAGTGAGAAAAAAGTTATAGCTTATTTTTGAAGTGCTGATGGACATATTTAGAAAATAGAATGCAGCTATTTTATAGCGGCTGGTGATAGACAATACCAATATTCATTAAAAAGGATAACAATATTACATCATTATGTTGATATCAGTATGCATGTTTTCATAATTTTCTGATTTTAGAATTTCTCTTTGTTCCACTATATTTTGTGCTAAATACAAAGTTTATGATGAAGTTCTACTATATTTTGAATACCAGAATAAAACACTTTTGCCATAATTAATAAATAAATTCTTAAATGCTATTTGAATGACAGTAAGATTTATCTATAGCTCTGTAACATGGCTGTGATGCCATGACATACATCATTACTTACTCTTTCACTCCCCACCGTACTTTAAGATGTGAGGCTTTTTATTAATATCATAATTTTGCTGATCTCAGATACAGATATTTTCCATTAATTTATCTGCTTCAAGTAGTTGAGAAAAATCATATTTTCATTCATTAAAATTTGTTTACATATTTTTCCGTTCTCAGAGGTAAGAAAAATTTTGTTTGAACAACTAAAATATAAATTTATTTTTGCCCCTCAGGATCATGTGTCCCCAATGAAGAGTGGATCAACAGTGTGAGAACTGGATAGGTGAGGGGGAGATGAATTAATCAACAATAGACTCTAAGTTGACACAAAATAATTGCTCTATTTAAGAATATATCAAGTTATCTAGTTTGTGAAACAGAAAACCAATCACTGGCATCTTTATTTGAATACCAATGATATGTCACCAAATGCATTAGCAGTCCTATGCACATCTCGGTATTTTGATACCAATGAGTCAATAACATTTCTCTAGGTGCTAGTGTGTTCCATTGAATTAAATAGGTACTATACTGCTACACTTCAAGATAAATCCATTACATTGGCAGCTTTATGTCTTTTTATACCTCAATATTGATTCACAATCATATTTTCATTATACAAAATGATAACATTTAAAGATATGGTTATAACAGAATGCATAATATGTGTGTAGAGAAAGAGAGGGGAAATGTGAAAACTGTTTAAAACATGAAAGTATTCATAATATTTTGTATTACATGACTGAATAGTCACTATGCAAACTTGGAAGCTATCACTAGGAATATCTTGATTAAGGATACTAATGAAATTCTGTCATTTAAAATTTAATCTGAAATTCAAAACGTGAAAAAAAAATCTCCATGTTCAGTTAGAGAAATTGCAGAAATTGATTTTGAGAGAATCCCATCTTGTGGTTTCAGAGGAATAATAAATCATTCTCAGTTCTATCATAATGTTGGTGTACTTTGTTCCTTACAAATCATTTTAGACCATAGGCTGTCATTTATAGGGTCAAAAGGCTATACACTGAGTAATAATTCAGAGATTTGTTTTAAAATCAAGTTTTACCTATTGAGTTCCATAATCTTAGCAACTGTTACACTCCCTCCCTCCTCCTGCTGCTCCATCAATATTCAACCAAGTCACCAACTCAGAGCTAAAATCTAATAGGAACCAAGAAGCTAAACAGACACACAGGTTATTCTAGCATCAGAAAATGGGGAAAATCATATTCTTCACCTTGTGAAATTTTAAAAGCCTAGAAGCCTAGGAGAGGAAGATGGAATTTAATGTATGTGGAGTAAAGAAAGATTATCTAAAGCAGAGTACTTAGGCTGTCATATTTTTTCAAAATATAAATTACTACATTAAATGCATTCTCCATATCTCTAAAAAAATGGCATTCTCCATTTCTCTAAAAAAAAATGGCCATTGGGATTTTTATTGGGATTGAATTGAATTGCTTTGGGTAGTATGGATATTTTAACAATATTAAATCTTCCAGTCTGTGAACACAGGCTTTTTATTTGTTTGTGTCTTCTTTAATTTCCTTAATCATTCTTTAGTGATTTTCAGTATATACGTTTTTCATCTCAGCAGTTTAATTTTTTTCCTAAGTATTTTTTCCTTTTGGTGCTATTGTAAATGGGGTTATTTTCCTAAATTACTTTTGAAATACTTAGTGTACAGAAATGCAACTTATTGTGTGTTAATTTGTTTCTTGCAATGTTACTGAATAAATTTATTGGTGTCAGCAGGTTTTTAAAGAAGTCTTGTCAATGAAGAACAAACCTAGAGGCATCACACCTCCTGATTTCAAAAATATATTAAAAATCTATAGTAATTTAAAATACAGTACTGGTGTAAATACAGACATATAGACCAATGGAACAAAATAGAGAGTCAGAAACAAATGCATGTATAGTCAGCTAATCTTTAACAAGGGTACCAAGAATGCACAATGGAGAAAGGATAGTCTTTTCAATAAATGAAGCTGAGTAAACTGGATATCCACATGTAAAAGAATAAAATTTGACCTTTATTATCATATAAAAAATTAACCTAAAATGGATTAAAGATCTAAATGTAAGACCTGAAATTGTAAAAATCCTAGAATAAAATGTAGGGACAAGTTCCTTGATACTGATCTTGGCAATGATTTCTTTGGATAGGACACCAAAAAAGCACAGATAACAAAAGCAAAACTAGATAAGTGAGATTATATCAAACTTCAACAGTTCCAAAAAGTTCCACAGAGCAAAGGAAATAATCATCAGAATGAAAAGGCGATTTATGGAATGGGGAAACATATTTGCAAGCCAGGTATCTATAAGGGATTAATTTTCAAAATATGTATGGTAATCCTACAATTCAATAGCCTAAGAAGTGGTCTAAAGGCTTATAGATGTCTCTCCAAAGAAGACATCCAAATAACTGACAGGTATATAAAAATATATTCAACATCAGTAATCATCAGGAAAACACTGGTAAAAACCACACACACACACACACACAAATTACCTCACACTGGTGAGAATGGTTGTAAAAAAAAATAAAAATAAAAATAAAAAAAGGCCGGGCACAGTGGCTCGCGCCTGTAATCCCAGAACTTTGGGAGGCTGAGGTGGGTGGATCACCTGAGGTCGGGAGTTCAAGACCAGCCTGACCAACATGGAGAAACCCTGTCTCTACTAAAAATACAAAATTAGCTGGACGTGGTGGTGCACGCTTATAATCCCAGCTACTGGGGAGGTTGAGGTAGGAGAATTGCTTGAACCTGGGAGGCGAAGGTTGCGGTGAGCTGAGATCGCGCCATTGCACTCCAGCCTGGGCAATAAGAGCGAAACTCTGTCTCAAGAAAAAAAAAAAAAAAGAGAGATAAGTTTTGGAGAGGATGTGGGGAAACTGGAACTTCTTGTGCACTGTTGATGAGAAAACAAAATGGCACAGCTGCTATAGAAAACAGTTTAGAGTATCCTCAAAAAATTGAAAAATGGAACTACCTTATGATTCAGCAATTCCACTTTTTTGATACTTATGCAAAAGAATTGAAATCAGGAACATGAAGAATACAGTCCATGTTCATTGCAGCATTATTCACAATAGCCAAAATATGGAAACAACCCAAATGTCCACTGATGAATGAATGGATAAAGAAAATATGACATATACATACTACGACATTTTACTCACCTTTTAAAGAGAAGGAAATTCTGCAATATGCACCAACATGAGTGAACCTGGATGACATTGTGCTAACTGAAATAAACGAGTTACAAAATGACAAATACCTCATGATCCTACTTGTGTGAGTTATCTAAACTAGTCAAACTCATAGATGCAGAGAATAGAACAGTGGTTACCAAGAGCAGGGGAAGAGAGAAATGGAGTGTTGTTAATCAATAGGCATAAATCTAAATTATGCAAGATGAATCTGTCCTAGAGATCTGCTATACAGCATTGTGCCTGTAGCTAACAATACTTTATTGTACACTTAAAAATTTGTTAAGACAGTAGGGCTCACATTAAGTTGCTTTTACCACAATAAAATTAAATTCAACTAAAAAATGGATTCTCCAAAAATATGCATTTGATATACCATTTGATGTTCTATAAATAGTGTTCCATGGTAAACTTTACGAATTCACAATAAATTTCTTAAAATGTGTAAAACTTTTATTATGGAAAATTTAAATGTATAAAGAAGTAATGAGAAAAGCAAAATAACCTCTCATATAACAACCTTCACTTCAAACAATTATTATTTAGTAGTCAATCTTATTTCATTGATACCCTAACCAATAAGCTCCTTTCTCTGGAACATGGGAAGTAAAGGTCTAATTTCACATATGTTTCCTATAAATGCTTTAGACTATCTCTAAAGAATAAGAATTATTTATGTTATATAATACTCAATTCTTAAGAAAATTATATTACCTTAATGGTAATTAAATATCCAGTCAGTGTCGACATGTCCCCAATTTTCTAAAAAGTTTTCGGTTTATTTTATAGTTGGATATTTAATATCTTGATCTATATAAGGTTAGTATATTGTGACTAGTTGATTATGTCTAACATTTGGGTTCTCTCTCTCTTTCTTCCATTTGAGAGTAAGTTACAAGTGTGATATTCCATTCCTACTTAATAGTTTAATGTATATTTACTTACTTCAAGTTTGAACACAATTGCTTAAACACAATTAAAAAATTAGTTAACATTGAGAGAATACTATGATGCACCAACGCAAAATATCAAAATTTTGGTGAAGATCAAATTCAGTATAGCACATTGCACTTAGTTGCTATGGCATTTTGTCTCCTTTAATCTTGAATATACTTTATCTGGCCATCACAAATCTGATATTTGAAACGTAAAGACAAGATTTTTCTTTTCCTTTCTTTCTTTTTTTCTTAAAGTCACTCAATTTTTTGGTTTCTCTGATGTTTCTTCATGAATATAAAAAGACCAGGAATTCTTAGTAGAAATACCAAGAGATGATGTTTTATTCTTAATGCATCATGCTGGGAAGATTTTTGGATTGTACCATGACTGATGACATGAACCTTGATTACTGGTTAATATGGCATCTGCCATCCTATTCATTGTGGCATTATTGTAGCAATATTATTTTGTTTTTGTTGTTTTTTATTTGTTTCATTTTTACTTTTCAATCTATAAGGAATTGTAGGAGGTACTTGAGACTATGTAAAATGCTGTTTTAGATCAAACATTCCCAATTATTTTTTTCATTAATGACTGCTGTGTGAATTAACTATCACTATGATGAATACAAAATAGTGGTTTTCTAAATCCATTTGAGATGGAGTTTCAGAGGCTGGTAATAAATATTCTTCAAGTTTTGGATGATTCTGCTGTACAGAAGAGCTTGTATTTACCTCACAACAATTTATTTATTTATATAATGTTTATAAGTAAATTTATGGATTTTTAAATTTTTATTCAATCTACTAACAACATTATATATTGATTTTCAAATTATCTAACACTGAGCTAGTGGAAGACCCTACAAGTGGGTTCCTTTGTTATTTTTAATTTCTAACATAAAATGTTCTAATTACATTTACTACTTCCTCTGTTTCAGCATGAAAATAAGATATTTCTCCAGTAATCCCCAAGTTCTTTAGTAAAGAAAGTAATTTAAAAATGTATGTTTGTTTGTATATTTATAAATTCTATATGCTAGATGGAATTATTGCTATAGAATTTCATCACTTCTTGTCCTTCTCAACATACATAACTAGCAACTGTATGCATATATATCCATATCATCTATATCTACATCTATCTTATTAGACATAAATTCATTCCAATTCAACATCTCAAGATTTATTCCAATTTCTCTTTTCTCTATGTTTAAAATAAACATATTGATATATTTCATTATTAGCTGCCTTAAATACACAGAAACTAATCTAAAATCTGCCAAGTCATATTGCAAAAAATAGTCACAAAACCTATAATTGAGAATTCACTATTTCTTTATATATTTCTTTTTTTCCTTTCTTCTGAAGGTGATATACAGCCAAAATATATTGTTCAAAAGTTTTCTGGGTTATTGAATTCCATCACTTGTCATCTTCCTGAGGGCTTTTTTTCTGCAATTGTCTCCTTTTACTAGCATCATCATTTTTATCTTCCTACTCGTCCATTTCCATCAGCATACAAGGGTGCTTTCTTCTCATAGATGTATATAATTACACTTAGAAATAAAAACAAAAAAACTTCCGTTGATACTTTTCCCCATTTATCTTCTGTTTTTCAAAAGAGTTAATTACATTCACTGATTTTACTTTATGAATTTTCATGGCTGAAATAGACATTGTTGAGGTCATCAATGATTATTTGGCATGCTTTAATATTTAATTTTAACTTGAAACATTTCTTTATACTTTCATGGTTACACTCATCTTGTTTTCTTTGCTCCTCATTGTACTCTCTTTCTCAATATTTCTACCCAATGACTGTATCTTATACATAGCTGTTAATTTAGAAAGACCTGTTCCTCTGTTCTGCTGACAATCCTTTCTTTAGATGATCTCATCCAGCTCTAAGGCTTAAAACAACTTGTGTAAACTGAAGACTCACAAATTCACATCACTAGCTAGTCCCTCTTTAACTGAGTCTAAGCTATATATATCCACATATCTACTTGCTACTTCAGCTTGCATGTCTAGTACCTCAAACCCTGCAATGCTGGAGTAGAACTGTTCCCTCCCTTACACACATGCACACACACACTTCAATTCCATCCAAGGTTTATCTCAGTTGAGTTGCCTATCATCCATTAGCTTCTCAGCTCTAAATTCAGTAAAACTTGGAGTTTCCTAAATCTCTCTCTCATTCCTCAAATCCAATCTGTAACTGAACCCTGATGTTTATAACTCTGAGATATATTCCAATTGAACCACTGATCACTATCTCCACTACAGTTACTCTAGCCAAAGCCACAAATGTAGCTCATTTATTTAACTGCAACCCCCTTCTTACAGACCTATTTCACTGCCTGCCTCCCCACAACCCACACTGTATTCTATCACTAAGAAAGCAGAAGTGATTTCGTGTAAATCAGATCATTTAATCTCAACTTAAAATGTCTGATTTTTTTCCCCTTGAAACCTAAACAAAATAGATCTTTCATTCCATGAACTGTAAATTGCTACTTGATTTGCTTTCTGCTTCCATTTGACCTCCTTCCATCAATTTATATCTCCTTAGTTATCCAGCTTTTCCCTTTGAAACTACATAAGTAAATTCAGTTTAAGAGGAAAGATTGCACAATCCTATTTTAGTTTCAGAAACAAGACAACTTCTAGAATCCAGCCCTCATATTTTGAATAATAAAGTCGTCATTGCAATTTAATCCATGTGCTTAATTACGTTTAAGTGGAAGAATATCAAAGAGTAATTTTATTCCCCCAAACCTCAGAAAAATAAACAGCTGAAGCATCCATAGGGATTTGATTGTGATTACATGGCATATTTACATTAATTTTAAAATAAATAACATTTTTATAATATTGTGTTGTGCTATCTAATTATGTGGTATATATTTCCTAATATTAAAGCCACATTTGAGTTCCCCTAGTTCTGATTCACAGTTGTATTACAAGATTATGGTTCATAAATAAGGAGTGCTTACTATATGACAATAATCATGTTAAATAGTTTTCATTAATTAACTCATGTTTCTACAATTTGTTCCTATACTTTTATTGTTAAATAAAACTCCCTAGTTGTTTGAGAGTGATCTAATTATGGATTAATAGAATGTTTTTAATATTTATCTTTTTACATTTAAGTTTCTCTTGCACAGTTTGCAATTTATAGGTGCTTACAATTTGGCCTATATTTTAAATACTCAGCTTTACTCCATTTACATTTATTATAATAAAATTATGTTTGATCTTGTATTTGTCATTTTTGTGTGTGTTTTCAACGGCAATGCTTACTTAAGATTTTACTCAATATTCCCATATTTTTCTTTGTGTTTTGTGTTTTATATTATCTTTTAGGGAAATAGGGCACACATTTATAATTCCTCTACTGCAAACTCGTTTTTCTTGGAAAATAAAATGTCTATTATACATATATTAGTGTTACATATGGTCACTGAGTAATTATATTTAATTTTTGTACTTTTGTAACCATATCATTGTGACAAACTTATTTTTATTTTTAAATATTTCATTGCTAACCTTAAGACCTTGCATGCCATAATTTTCCTACTTATGTTCCATTTTGTCTCTTATTCTGATGAATTATGTGCCTCCATAACTTTTTTTTTTTTTTTTCACTGAAACGGAGTCTCACTCTGTCACCCAGGCTGGAGTGCAGTGATGCAATCTCGGCTCACTGTAACCTCTGCCTCCCGGATTCAAGTTATCCTTTCACCTCAGCCTCCCAAGTAGCTGGGACTATAGACAGCTGCCACCACACCCAGCTAATTTCTTATTTTTAGTAGAGATGGGGTTTCACCATGTTGGCCAGGCTGGTCTCAAACTCCTGACCTCAAGTGATTCACCTGCCTCAGCCTCCCAAAGTGCTGGGATTACGGGTGTAAGCCACCATGCCCAACCCTTCTATACATTCTATGGATGACATAAAACCTTTTTAAAGTTAATTCATAGTAATGGCCTATGTGAAATGTGTAGGTAAACACTGCTCCCCAAAATAACAAAAAACCTATTCTTTTAGAAAGAAGAAATATATGTGAATTATTGATATCCATTATCATTTTTTTTCTGTCTATACAGTGTTTGATAAACTTTTTTTTTCCATAATGGTTAGCACTATTCCAACTCATTCCATTTCAATAGTAACTGAAGCCAATGCATCATCTTATCTCCAATTCTGCTTCTTTTAAGTCACTTTAGTCCACTTCTAGTAAATGGTTGGAAGTAGGCTTGACCTTACTTCATTTCCCAAAAATATGTGACCTTCAGTTATTTTTTTCCTCCTAAATTTGAATTCAAACTATTTTGGAGGTCTCCATTATGGTCATTGTGTTTGCTATTAGCATACAGTTATTATAAAATAAAGATATATCAAACTGACCATTAATTAAAATCAATAGCTAAGTTTAATTTGAAACTGTCGGAAAAAAAATAAATGAGTTGTTTGTTCAAAAAAAGTTACTATTTTAGCTTAGCGGGGTTATTCAGTTAACCTAATATGCATAATCTTTATTGTGAGTAGGAATGCCTTATTTTCTTCATATTTCTATGCCCCCGTAGATTTATGTGTTGGTTTTCTTTATAGCCTTTATTTGTTCTAGGTCAATTATGATGTTGTTTTGTTTTGCTTCAGCATTATGAGGAAAAATGACTACTCATCTCTACAGTTAGTTCTTTGTAGTCTTCCAGCACCGAGGATTATATTCTTTAGGGACCACTGTTAGAAGCAGGAATAGAATAAAACCATTCCAACAGGCTCTCAAATGTGCAAAGTCCCCAGATTGTGTATATCCAGTAAGTCAGAGATGAACGAAATGACCACAAAGAAGATATATTTGCAAATATTGACAGGTGTCCTTTCAAACCAGCTATTTTATTGTTCATTCACAAAAATAAAAACAAGCAATACCCATGAATCAGACATCATATCCAAACAACTGTATGCTAAATAAAAATCCCCTGCAATATGGGTATGCAGGGAAAACAGTAGAAGGTGCAGAATCTGCGTGAGGTCAGTCAATATTTGGAAATCTTAAACCTCCTTTGTATTTAACACATAGGTCAAAAATGAAGATGATATTGTGGAACTATTAAATAAGTAGGCACTAGATGGTGATAAAATCCAATCAATAAACAAATATTTCAACTTAACTTTTAATATTGAAAATGTGAAGGGTGGACCTAGGCACTATTTTGGACATTTCAGTTTGGGTACATTATAGATATTTAGCAAAAATCTAGTTGGGCTAATAAGAGGATAAACTGATCTGTAAAATTACATAAATTTTAGATCATCTTTAGTTTCCTCGAATAATGATAAATAATCTAATTTTGGAAATTTTGGAGACAGGTAGAAGAAACAATCTAAAAAAATACAGTAACTTAGAATTCTTTACGGAACCTTAGGAAAGAATACTCATTTTTATGGATCTCATTTTACATCTGAAACAAGTTGCCTGATGCTTTTATAAGCCTGTTTACTGACAACATAAGAAAATCTGACCCCACAAAGAGATGCTATAAGGTTATAGAAAGAAGTGACTACTTTTGAAGACATCAATAGGATAATTGGAAGATCTAGAAATACATTTATAATACCTATGTCCTATCATTTTAAACTCTCAGATCCTATAGATGGCAGCTAAATATTCACACAAAAGAAAGCAAAAAAAAAATATATATATATATATATATATATATGGCTGAGTCAATGTTAGCCAGTAAAGTGAATGCTGCCAAGCTTGCCACATCTAATTCTAACAAAATGACTTTGCAAAGAGGGAGCTCAGTATTGTAGAAATAGGTTATCCCTATTCATTATTTTGATATTTGTATTATGATATTATATCAACTAAGAAATCATCATGTCAGGCCACAGAAGGGGAAGAGAAGCCTGCTGACTCAAGCTGCATGGTTCAAACACTTAGCTGGAAGTCTAACCCTAGAGTTAGTAGTAAATTCAAGACAAAAACCCAAAACAAAACAAAATCAGAAAGTGTTACTGTGTTTCTATGTTTTTCTTTGTTAGACATGTAAATTAGAGGAATTATTATTAGAGTGTCAGCATCCTTAATTTTGATATATATCCTTGATCCAGGAAAATAGCATTTACATACCAAGAAATTCTTCATTATAAAATGAAGGAAAAATTTGGCTGCTTTCTACAGTGGAAAGAGTGAATAACTTAAAATGTTGTTCTTTACATTTTACATAATAAAAATTGCTTTGGATTAAAAGATTCAATAACTGACTTGAGGAATGAGACTTGGGAAAGCCATTTAAATAAAGAACATATACTGACTACAAATACACCTAAAACATGCGCTCAAAAACAAACAAAAAAACATCAATCAGGTTATGTAGCAAAATGATACCTGCCAGCCATTGTGACTTCTATTTTCATTCAATTTTCTTATTTAAAGTTAGTTTTAAATTTCATAAATATAGTATAAACATAATCTTTGATTATTATAAAACAATGTTACTGCAACTCTAATATATCTTCCAGTATAGTATTTTATTTAAAGTGGGTGTTATTATAAACATTTGTTGAACAAATAAATAACAGAATATACGAAATAAATGAACTAACCTTTTCTCAAGTTGATTTTCGTCTTTCCATGCCTATGCAAGTTTCTTTTGAAGGAAAACTCAAAGCCATTATTTGGGCTGGATCCATAATTTTAAATGAATGGCTTTTTCATTAAGGGAAGTAACTTAATCTCATTTTTGTAAAGTATCTCAAAAGCTAATGTGCACCACCCCACAAAGGAATGAGGACTGAAAGGTTTAATGGATTGGGGACTACTATTGCCTAGAACAGTTTCATTGAACTAGACTCATCCATAAATTAGAGATAAACAAATGAAAAATTTAAAAAAAATCTTCAAAAAAGAAGTACATAAAGAACTGTGAAAGCTTTACTTGGAGTAGTCACAGAAAAAAACAACTTGAGTGTCCACCAAGAGAAGTATTTAAAAAAAAGGAATGGTATATCTGTATGATGTAATATGACTTAGCTGTAAAAATCAATCATCTACAGGTACACACAACAACGTTGATTTATCTCAAAAAATATTATGCTGGGCAAAAGAAGTGAAGCACTAAAATATTTATACTGTATGACTTTATGTTAAGTATAAAATAGGCAAAACATATTTATCTCGATAAAAATTAGAACAATGGTTTTCTGAAGAGTGAGGTGGGGATGACTGAAAAGAAACACAATAAAATTATTAGCAATGATGAAAAATTATTTTATCTTTGATTTGAGTGATGGTTATATGGAAATATACATCTGTCAAAAGGCATTTCCCTGTATATTTGACATCCATGTATATCACTGTCACTTTATGGAACTAGAAATACTTATTGAGATCACTTGGGATTCTCCAAACAAAGAGTGAATTACTGATATACACAACAATATAGACAGATTTTCAAAAGTATTATGTTGAGTGAAAGAAGCCAGACACAAAAGGCTACAATGTTTATTATTCTGTTATATTCTATTATTGTATTTATAATAGTTTTAAGATTAGTTTATGAATAACTAATCTATAGTGATAAAAATCAGAACACTAATTTGTCAGCAGAAGTTGAGCGAGACAGAAATGGACAAAAGAGAATTTTGTAAGAGGATGAATATATTTCATGTCTCAGAGTGTTGATTTTATGTGTATTTCTGGGTATATACATTTGACAAAATTTATCAAGTTGTAAACTAAAATCTGTACATTTCCTTATATGTAAATGTACCTGAAAGGTTAATAATACATAATGAATTGCAAAAAATGTATGAAGGTTGAGAGTGGAAAATTAACTTTCTCTCCTCCTTACTTACTAGAAGATGTGAAAATATGATACCCCTTATTGTTAGAACAACCTAGAGCTCTGAGGTATTTGGATATCCACTCGTTACGCTAGGGGGGCTTCTTGACCATCATTTCTTATCATTAGCCATCAGTTTATTTCTACTTCAACTTTGGAATCATAGAAGCTGTATCCAAATGTCGCTCTCTTTTTTTCACTAAAATAAGCCATATCTACAACAAAATAAAGAAACACAAGGAATACAACTGACATTTTTTGGAGCAACAAGAAAAATAAAACTTCAAGACAAAAAATTTTTTAACAATAATCTCCATATTCAGGCCACAAAATGAACGTTATAGGCTAATTTAATATAATTTTTTTTATTTAATAAGACTACATAGACAATTGAAAAATTATCTTTCACTGATAAAGAACAAACTATACAGTCTGGCAAACAGGAAGCAGAAGGAAAAAAGAAAAAAAAGAAAAAAAGAAAAAAAAAACAAACTATAAAGTTTGTGTTGTTAGAACTGTGTCCCTGTGGAATTTTTAAAACTGCAAATTCCTTTACTCTCCTGGGATATTAACATGGATAGCAAACCAAAAGCTCAGCTTAGGTTCAGTTAGTAACAGGGCTATCAGCAAACACTACTTTTCACTATTTCCTTTCTATTTCAACCCTCCAGAGGGTTGCTACTGACAAAGAAAAAAAGAGTAAAAATTTATATAAATTGAAATGTAGATAATATCACATCTGTCTCTCCATTATACTGCATTGTGACTCTGGTGAAGTAAAGGCTAAAATGCCAAGTTAAGATCGACAGACATGCCACAAAATGCTTAACTTACAAGATTAAATATACACTCTGCTCAAAACTAAACAAAATTCAATGAACAATTTATTTTCTTTATTAGTACGGAAAGTCTATCTAACCTCATAGATTTCCTGGCTCCAGCTATTTTCTGTGCCTGCACCTTCTCCATCCAATCATTCTTTGTCCATCTGAGGGAGGGAGAGTATAACAGAAATAAGAAAGTCAAGGAAAAAAAAGTGGGGAAGGCAACGTTCTCTGATCAGAACCAGGAGAACTCAAAACAACAAGTTCTCTGCTATGATCTCTATTTGACAATGATTTTTATAATAATTATTTATTGTACCTATGTATTTTCTGTATAGGTATTAAAATGTGTATGTATGTGTAATATGTGTATATATTGTAATGTGTGTATACATGTATTTAAGAAAAACCTGCTCTGTTCCAAAGAAATGCCAGAAGATGAAAATATCCAACATTGGACGTCTGTCTACTATGTATTGTTTCTTTTTCCTCTAGTAAAGTACTTGAGCATGTAAAGCAATCATATTTGAGAATTTCTGTTTGAACTCATGTCATGTGAGATTTTACAGCACAAGTTTCTCTCTCTTTTCAATTACTTTAAGTCTCATATATAGACATGCAAGTTCTGGGACACCACAACTATTGAATAAAATTGTTGGCTATTTTTCATTATTCACTTATAAGACCTATAAATTTGTTCTGCTAGAAAAATACTTTTAAAGGGATAATGACTAAAAATTTTATCTCAAAAAGAAAAGATTATAAACAGTGTTGTAAAACTCAGTTACTAAAAAATAGTGATAATTCATCTACCAGAATGTCTGGTACAGGAAGAGTAATTCACCTTCCTGGTATCTTTCATTCTAATGTAGAAACTTATTATTATGAAAAACATAGGCTATTGTCAGATTACACATCAAAACTTATATGGATTTAAAACAGTGTGTGACTCGTATGTAGATTTTTTTAAATTGCTACTAAATACTCTATTCATTAGATTGTTCTCTGCATAGCATAAAATGATACCATGGATCTCCACTACAGTATCTGGGTGTTTCATATCAGGAATAATAACTAGAGCATCTTATCGTAGCCATGAGGTGTTCAGTGTTTCCAAAAGATGTTTATTTAATAATAATAATTTATCTATTTCACCTATCATACTTTATTCCAATATGTTCAAAAAGTATAGAGATTAAAAGGGAGGGCATGGTTTCAAATATCCCCTAGATTTATTATAACACCTGACATAATAACAACACATAAACACAGCCTTGTCTGTCTGTCCTATTGAATTTTAGCATATAATACATGATGTGTGTGTGTCTGTGTGTGTGAGAGAGAGAGTTTTAGAGGTATAATCTCACTCTGACACTCAGGCAGTAGCATGATCATATCTCACAGCAGCCTCAGCCTCCTGGGCTCAAGTAATCCTCTTGCCTTAGCCTCGTGAATAGCTGAGTCTACAGGTATGCACCACTACACTTGACTAATTTAAAAAAATGTGTAGAGATGAGGGTCTCTCTCTCTATGTTGCCTTGGCTGGTCTTGAACTCCTGGTCTCAAGCAGTCCTCCTGCCTTAGCCTCTCAAAGGTTGGAATTACAGGGGTGAGCCACTGTGCCCAGTCCAAGACATGTTTTTTTATCTTTTTGTTAATTATATTTATTTTTCTGTTTCAAATGTTAATTCAAAATAATCAGTTCTGCTAAGACATAGTTTTGCCTAGTTTTACTTGTTAATGTCACACTGATGGCCGTATGAGCTTCAAATCAGCATCTCCCATATTTTGTTCCTATAGACCATGTCCAACATGCATACAACTTGCTCCAGAAATTTCAGCTCTTCTCCCTTTGGAGCCTGATAATGGAGGATGTAGAAGATGGGAGAGGTGGTACCTTTTTCATCATGGAATAGAATTGAGTGGTGACAGCATGCTGGCAGTCCTCACAGCCCTCGCTCGCTCTCGGTGCCTCCTCTGCCTGGGCTCCCACTTTGGCGGCACTTGAGCCCTTCAGCCCACCGCTGCACTGTGGGAGCCCCTTTCTGGGCTGGCCAAGAACAGAGGCGGCTCCCTCACCTTGCAGGGAGGTGTGGAGGGAGAGGCGCAAGAGGGAAATGGGGCTGCATGTGGCACTTGCGGGCTAGCTGGAGTTCCGGGTGGGTGTGGGCTTGGCGGGCCCTGCACTCAGAGCAGCCCACCAGCCCTGCTGGCCCCAGGCAATGAGGGGCTTAGCACCTGGGCCAGCAGCTGCAGAGGGTGTACTGGGTCCCCCAGCAGTGCAAGCCCACTGGCCTGTGCTCTATTTCTCGCCGGGCCTTAGCTGCTTTCCTGCATGGCAGGGCTTGGGACCTGTAGCCCACCATGCCTGAGCCTCCCACCCCCTCCGTGGGCTCCTGTGTGGCCCGAGCCTCCCTGATGAGTGCCTCCCCCTGCTCCAGGATGCCTAGTCCCATCCACCACCCAAGGGCTGAGGATTGCGGGTGCACAGCACAGGATTGGCAGGCAGCTCCACCTGCAGCCCCAGTGTGGGATCCACTGGGCGAAGCCAGCTGGGCTGCGGAGTCTGGTGGGGCCTTGGAGAACCTTTACGTCTAGCTCAGGGATTGTAAATACACCAATCGGCACTCTGTATCTAGCCCAAGGTTTGTAAACACACCAATCAGCACCCTGTGTCTAGCTCAGGGTTTGTGAATGAACCAATTGACACTCTGTATCTAGCTGCTCTGGTGGGGCCTTGGCGAACCTTTGTGTCCACACTCTGTATGTAGCTAATCTGGTGGGGAGGTGGAGAACCTTTGTGTCTAGCTCAGGGATTGTAAATGCACCAATCAGCGCCCTGTCCAAACAGACCACTTGGCTCTACCAATCAGCAGGATGTGGGTGGGGCCAGATAAGAGAATAAAAGCAGGCTGCCTGAGCCAGCAGTGGCAACCCGCTTGGGTCCCCTTCCACGCTGTGGAAGCTTTGTTCTTTCCCTCTTTGCAATAAATCTTGCTACTGCTCACTCTTTGGGTCCACAGTGCCTTAAGAGCTTCCTAACACTCACCGCGAAGGTCTGCAGCTTCACTCCTGAAGCCAGCGAGACCACGAGCCCACCAGAAGGAAGAAACTCCGAACACATCCGAACATCAAAAGGTACAAACTCCAGACGCGCCACCTTAAGAGCTGTAACACTCACCGCCAGGGTCCGCGGCTTCATTCTTGAAGTCAGTGAGACCAAGAACCCACCAATTCCGGACACAGAATCATTAGTCTTTAAACTCCGAGATTTTAGCCATAATTAATACTCCAGGGTTAGTGGTGAAGCGTACTGATAACTTACTTAATTCCTACTAAATAATCACATTCCTTCCAATATCTAGTCACTAAAAGGAAGATACTTTAAGAGGCAACTGTGCCTTAAAAATCACATCTACTTTTGCTGTATATCTGAAAATGTCCTCCCAAAATAAAATAAAATATATAACATAGTTACAAGCATATGAAAAATAACCTAAAAAGTAATGATTATCAATAATTGTGCAATTAACATAATTGTTCATTTTTAATTTATTTGCCTCAAATTTTTATTTATAAATAAAAGTAAATACTCAAAAACCAAGGCAACAAAAATATTACTAATTGATTAGTATAGCTTGTCGAAAGTATACAGACTTTTGTCTGGAAAAATGGTGCCTTAAGTTCCTAGCCGGATTGGAGAGGTTGTCTCCCTAGGTCTCCTGAGGATTTAAAGCTATGCAACTCACCTGCATGAAATGCACCATCCTATAAGTGGTGAAGAGGGGAAGATAGCTCTGGGCCTGTAACCTGGGAAGGTGGCAAGCCTCCCTTTGTATGCTCGGTGGGACTGGGGTGTGGTAGCAGATCAGGTCTGCATGTTTGATGCAGTGGCCCTAGGATGACAATGACCCCAGCATGTTTGTTAATGTACACTATGAACAGGTCATTAAGAAACCTTGAATCTAGGAAAAACAAAAAGCCCCTTAGCCACTGGTTGCCATATTCTGGCCTTTGATCATGTCTCTGTGTTTCAATTATTATATAAAGTGAAGTCCAGAGATTCAAATGCTAGGTCTTCCTTTATGTAAAATTTCTAAATTTTCCATTACTGCAAAAATATTAGATAAACCCAGCATGCCTTCAAAAACATATCTATGCATTATTCAGTGGAAACTCAGAAACACTGTTCTTTTCAAGCTCAAAAGACTTATCAACTTAGTTTCTTTAGAAAGAAATTTAAGTCTCCCAAATTGATAGAACAGTTTGAGAGCAGCCTAAACACTACCTTGGAGATTTTAACACTATTGTCATAGCAAGAAATAAAAAGTAGAGTGTTTAGTAAGAAGGGATAGTGGAGGCTTGTCAACTCAGAAAGTGCTTCTCCTGTAATATCAGTCTTCAAGGTAACATTTTCAAATGGGCTTGAGAAAAACAAATATTCCTAAGAATGTACTTTGCCAAATGAGCAAAGGCTATATTCAATCAAAATCTGCTTTAAAAAATGTTGCTTTTTTCCCTCACTTCAAAGAGGTTTTTCTTAATGTATCTAGCCTATTTGCATTTTTAGATAACAGAAGAAAAATAATAGTAAATTGACATGTCTAAGTTTGGAAAGAAATTGTAAACACATAATGACATCTCAAGTTACAGATGTGAAAAACAAAAATGCAATTTTAATTGCTCACCATAGCCTTTCAAATTAGTCACTTTAGGAGAGTTCTAGAGTGAATTTAATACTCTATTCTCAAATTCAGTTTGATGTGTAAGGATAAAAAATACATTTGTTCTAGTCAATGATTAACTTTTTAAATCATTTTTAAAATTATGGATCATATGTGTAGCTTTTTGTTTTTTAAAATATAACTTATAAATCCAGATGTTTATAATTCTGTGCTACAACTTTGTCTACCCTTCCCTCAATTCCACCATCCTCTTTGGTAATCACTATAATACTTTCAAATTATCTGTAGCCCTAGTTCTCCAAAATAAATTCCATAAATTGGCCAATGAGTTTCTAGACCTAAACCTCAACTTGAGATGTCCTTTGATTTTTCCACATAAATACAGTGAGAATAAAAATTTCAAATTCAAATTATGTCTTCAACAAATAATGAAATAAAGAATATGCAACTACAGTATGTACCTAAAGTTTGACTTTAATGAACAGTTGATTGGAGCAGTGGTCCCCAACCTTTTTGGCATCAAGGACTGGTTTTGTGGAAGACAATTTTTCCACAGACCAGTGTGGAGGAGAGGATGGTTTGGGGATGAATCAAGTGCATTACATTTATTGTGCATTTTATTTGTATTATTACATTTTAATATATAATGAAATAATTATACAAGTTACTATAATGTAGAATCAGTTGGAGCCCTGATTGTAAAATTTGACTACACTGATGTGATGTGATAGTGATGTGTGTATAGAGGAAGCACTTTTTTTTCCTCTTTTAATAGGAGAAAAACAGCAGGTTTCCTCCAACTAGACAGTCCCATTAGGGATGATGGGAGACCGTGACAGATCATCAGGCATTAGATTCTCATAAGGAGCATGCAACCTAGATCCCTGCATGTGTAGTTCACAATAGGGTTCACACTGCTCTGAGAATCTAACGCTGCTGCTGATCTGACAGGGGGCAGAGCTTAGGCAGTAATGCGGGCCATGGGGAGGGGCTGTAAATACAGATGAAGCTTTGTTTACTTGCCTGTCAGTCACCTCCTGCTGTACGGCCTACTTCTTAACAGGCCACAGACAACTACTTGTCCATGGCCCAGAGGTTGGGAACCCCTGGATTATAGCATAGAAAGCAGTAACGCCATAGGTAAGTTTATTCCTCTCTATAATCTGCAAAATAAATTTAATTTGTGAAACTATATCATGCTTTAGTTCTTACAGAAAATGGCAGATGTCAGAATTGAATGTCAACCCTGGATTGCATTCTCCTCATTAAACCAGACTATCCCCTTCAAGTTAAAGGGCTATGATCTATGGGACACACAGTCATATACCCTGATAAGGAAACATTGAGTTATCAATATTGTGCATATGAGAAGCAAATGAGATAGGCATGTTAAGTCAACTTATAACTTAGAGGTTATAGGATGTTTATGTCCTTGGTTAGAAATTGTTGATGTCTTAGAGTCATAAGACCAAGATACATTCACTGCTTCATTATTAACTATGTCCACTTTCATAAATCAGCTTCTCTGAGTATCCCTTCCTTTTTTTTCTACTTAGTAGAGTCGTATCAAATGAGATACCATATTTAATAGTCTTTTTTAAATTTTAAGGCATTATGTGCATCTTTATTGTAAATAAAGGATTATTATTGAAGAAGTAGTTCTGTCCTCAATTTTCTACAACCCAGGTATTACAATGGCACCTTAAATTTTATTATTTCAACTGTGGATGCTTTAACCTTTAGTATTAATATGTGGAAATATTCTCCACTTCCAAATGTATACATGACTTCAGTTGACAATCCTATGTATAAGATATATTTTTATTTTTTATTTTTTGATAGTAATTATGTATACAGGAAGCATGTTTTTTTTCCCTCTTTTACCAGGAGAAAAGCAGCAGCATAAATATAAAGGGTGAAAATGGGCAACTGAAACCTGTTTTCAGGGTTAGGATACCACAGGGAAGACTTGACACATTGGCAACCTAAAAAACACATACCCTATGGCAATGTGGGAAGATGGATCCAGTGTAGTCAAATTTTACAATTTTTAAAAAGAAGTGTCTGATCCAAAATTTTTGAAGCTCAACCTAAAAGTTAAAGTTTCCCAACCAATTTATTTCTCAACCCAGCCCCCATTACCACATACACAGACACACACACACACACACACACACACACACAGACTTACACGGATCATCATTGTGAGAGACTGGTATGGTCAAAGGTGGGAATTCCAAGCCAAAGGCTCAGCAAAATCTCAGAGAGAAATGAGAGATCCAAGCACTAAAGTGAGAAGAGTAGAGAAAGGAAGCAAATTAACTAATTAAATACAAGGGTAAAGCAAAAGAAGGCTTAAAATATATAATATTTTAGGCTTGAGCAACTGGATGCTCCATGTTACCAACATGGGGAACATTGGGGTAAAGCAGGTTTAAAGTGGTGGGAAACAACCATTTGTTTGGTCTTGTTAAATGTTAAATGGATATTTGTTATACAGTTGCAGCTTTCAAATATATATTTTCAGTAAATACTAAAATTGTACTAAATGGGGTGTCATCTAAAACCAAACCTACAAAGAATGGCTGTCACTAGCTTGTCATTTAAGAGTTTCAACAGGGTTTCACCATGTTGGCCAGGCTGGTCTCAAACTCCTAACCTCAGGTGATCTGCCTGCCTCAGCCTCCCAAAGTGCTGGGATTACAGGCATAAACCACCTTGCCTGGCCCAAATAATTGTTTTTAGTTTTATTTATTTTTATATTGCTTATTTTTATAGATTGAGGGTGTAAGATATAGTTGCATTACATGGATATAATGCATAGTAGTGAGATCTGGGCTTTTATGGTAACCATTACTCCAAATGGAATACATTGTACCTACTAGATAATTTCTCATCTCTCACCTTCTCCCATCCTCCCACTTTTCTGAGTATCCAATATCTATTGTTTTATTCTGTATGTCTATGTGTACACATTATTTAGCTCCCACTTGTAAGTGAGAACATTCAGTATTGGACTGTTTCTGCAAAAGACATATTTTTATTCTTTTTTATGGCTGAGTAGTATTCCCTGGTATGTATATAGGCATACACATACCACATTTTCTTTATCCAATCCTCCATTCATTGGTGGATACTAAGGTTGATTCCGTATCTTTGCAATTATGAATTGCTCTGTGATAAATACGTGAGTGCAGTTATCTTTTGAATATATTGATTTCCTTTCCTTTGGGTAGATGCCCAGTAGTCGAATGGTAGCACTGTTTTTAGTGGTTTAACAAATTTCCATACTGTTTTCCATGTAGGTAGTACTAATTTACATTCTCATCAACAGCAATATTAATGTTTCCTTTTCTCTACATCCTTGCCAACATCTGCTGCTTTTTAAATTTTTACTAATACCCATTCTGACTGGTGTAAAGTGATATCTCATTGTGGTTTTAATTGCATTTCCCTGGTGATTGGTGATGATAAACATTTTTTCATATGCTTGTTATTCAATATATGTCGTCTTTTGCAAAATATCTGTTCGTGTCTTTGCTCACCTTTTAATGAAATTGACGTTTTTCTTATTGAGTTGTTTGAGTTTCTTGCAGATTCTGGATATTAGTTCTTTGTTGGATGCACACTTTGCAATATTTTCTACCATTCTGTCTTTTTACTCTGTTGATTATTTATTTTGATGTGCAGAAGCTTTTTAGTTTAATTAAGTCACATTTGTCTATTTTAGGTCCTGTTGGATTTGCTTTTGATGTCTTAATCATAAATTCTGTGTCTAGGCCAATGACCAGAAGAGTTTTTCCTAGGTTTTCTTCTAAGATTTTTATAGTTTCAGGTCTTACATTTAAGTCTTTAACCCATCTTGAGTTAATGTTTGTACATGATGAGAGATATGGATCAGTTTCACTCTTCTGCATATGACTATCCAGTTTTCCCAGCATCGTTTGTTGAATAGAATGTCCCTTCCCCAGTATATGAGCTTGCTGACTTTGTCAAAGATAAGTTGACTGGCTTATTTCTGGGTCCCCATTATGTTCCCTTGATCTGTATGTCTATTTGTCTATTTTTATACCAGAACCATAATGTTTTGGTTACCATAACCTTGTAATATAATTTGAAGTCAGGTAATATGATGGCTCCAGAATATTTATTTTTGCTTAGCATTTCTTTGGCTATTTAGGTTCTTTTTTGGTTCTGCGTGAATTTTAAGATTTTCTTTCTAATTCTGTGAAAAATGACATTAGCAATTCGATAGTAATTGCGTTGAATCTGTAAATTGCTTTGGGCAGCATCGTCATTTTAATGTTAACTCTTCTAATACATGAACATGGGATATTTTTTCCATTTCTGTTATCTATGATTTCTTTCATCAGTTTTATTGTAGTTTTTATCATAGAGATCTTTCACTCACTTGGTTAAACGTGTTTCTTGGTATGGTAATTTTTTGTAGCTATTATAAATGAGATTGAGCTCTTGATTTTGTTCTCAGTTTGTTCATTATTAGTGTATAGAAGTGCTACAGATGTTTAAATGTTGATTTTATATCCTGAAATGCTATTGAATTTATCAAATCTAGAAAAGTCTTTTGGGGGAATCTTTAAGGTTTTCTAATTATGGTACCATATCATCAGCAAACAGAAATAATTTGACCTCCTCTTTTCCAATTTGGATGCCTTTCATTTCTTTTTCTTGCCTGATTGCTCTGGCTAGGACTTTTAGAACTACGTTGAATGGGCATGGTGAAAATGTGCATTTTTGTCTTGTTCCCGTTCTTAGGGGGAATGCTTTCATCTTTTCCCCATTAACTATAATGTTGGTTGTGTTTTTTATAATTGGCTTTTATTATTTTGAGGTATTTTTATATACCTAGTTTACTGAGGATTTTTTATCATTAGGAAATTTTAACAAATGCTTTTCTCTAAGTTTATTGAGATGATTTTATGGTTTTTGTTTTTTAGTTCTGTTCACGTGGTGAATGGATTACATTTATTGATTTGTGTATTTTTGAACCACCCTGGTATGCCTGGAATAAAACCCACTTGATTTTGGCATATTGTCTTTTTGATGAGCTGTTAGATTCACGTGCTAGTATTCTGTTGAGAATTTTTGCATCTATTTTTATCAAAGATATTCATCTACAGTTTCTTTTTTGTTGTTGTTGTGCCCTTGCCTGACTTTGGTATTGGGATGATACTGGCTGAGCAGATTGAGTTAAAGAGTAGTCCTTCTTCCTTAATTTTTAGGATTGGTCCCAGTCCTTCTTTATGTATCTGGTAGAATTTGGCTGTGAATCCATCTGGTCCTGGGTTTGTTCTGGGAGTGGAGGGTGGATTTCTTATTACTGATCAAATCTCTACTTACTATGCATCAGTTAAGGATATCTATTTCTTCCAGTTCAGTCTTAGGGGGTTATAAGTTTCCAGACATGTATCCATTTCCTCTAGGTTTTCTACCTTGTGGGCATACAGATGTTCATAGCAGTCTCTGATGATCTTTTGTATTTCTGTGGTATCAGTTGGAATGTCTCCTTTTTCATTTCTGATTGTACTTACATGAATCTTCATTCTTCTTTCCTTGGTTATTCTAGCTGGCAGTCTGTTGATTTTGTTTACCTTTTCAGAGAATAAACTTTTAATTATGTTGATCCTTTGTATTCCTTTGCTCAATTTCATTTAGTTCTGCTCTGATCTTTTTATTTCTTTTCTTCTGCAAGCTCGAATTGGGTTTGTTCTTGTTTCTCTAGTTCCTTGAGGTGCAACATTAGTTTGTGAATTTGTGGTCTTTCTATCCTTTTTATGTAGGCATTTAACACTACAAAATTCCTTTTAATGCTGCTTTTGCTGTATCCCAGAGGTTTGGGGACATTGTAGCTCTGTTTTCACATATCAAATTATTTTTTAAAATTTCCATCTTAATTTCATTATTGACCTAAAGATTTTTCAGAAGCAGGTTTTTTTAATTTCTATGTGTTTGTATAGTTTCAAGACTTCTTCTTTGAATTGATTTCAAGTTTTATTCCACTGTGGCCTGAAAAGACATTTGATATGATTTCCACTTTTTTAAATTTATTGAGTTTTTTGTGACCTAACATACAGTCAATCTTGAAAAATGTTTCATGCACTGATGAGAAGAGTGTATGTTTAGCACTTGTTGGGTAGAATGTTTTGTAAATGTCTGTTAGGTCCACTTGATCTATAGTCTAGTTAAGCCTAGTGTTTCTTTCTTTATGTTTCTGTCTTGATGATGTCTACTGCTGTCTGTGGAATGTTGAAAGTCTCCACTATAATGTATTGCTATCTCCTTTTTTATATCTAGTAGTATTTGTTTTATGAATCTGGCTGCTCTGGTGTTGGGTGTGTATATACATATTTAGAATTGTTACATCTTCTGGTTCAATTGATCCCTTTATCATTATATAATGACCTTCCTTTTTGTATTTTACATTATTGATTTAAAGTCTGTTTATCTGATATAAGTACAGACACTCCTCTCCCTTTTTGTTTCTGTTCATATGAAATACCTTTTCCCACTCTTCTGCCTTAAGTCTATAAGTGTCTTTATCAGTGTGATGGGTTTCTTTTAAGAAGCCTATGGTTGGATCCTGTTTTTTTTATTCATTCTTCCAATATGTATATTTTAAGTTGAACACTTAATTCATTTACATTCAAAGTTAATATTGATATGTGTGGTTTTGTTTTTGTGACAATTTTAAAATTTATTCTGCCAATCTATATTTTTGGAGTAGAACATTTAATTTATTTGTGTTCAAAGTCAATATTAATATGTAAAGTTTTTTTCCTCTCATAATGTTGTTAACTAGTTGCTTTGTACTCACAGTTGTGTAATTGTTTTATAAGACCTGTGAGTTTCATACTTTAATCTGTTTTTATGATGGCAATTATAGACCTTTTATTTCCATATTTAGAACTCCTTTGAGCATTTCTTATAGGCAAGTCCAGTGGTGACCGATTCCCATAGTGTTTGCTTTGTCTGGAAAATACTTTATTTTTCCTTTATTTATGAAGCTTAGTTTAGCAGTAGACAAAATTCATGGTTGGCAGTTTTTTCTTCTTTAAGAAGTTTGAAAGTAGGACCCCATTCTTTTCTGGCTCATAAGGTTTCTGGTGACAAAACAACTATTAGTTTGATGGGATTTCCTTTCTAGGTATTGACATGGACAGGAGGCAGGAAATACTAGGTAGAAAAGGGCAGGGTCCCTGATGAGGGCGCTACCCTCAAGCCTGGACCCGCAGCCCAAAGTGAAAACGTGCATTCCTGTTTTCCTACACAAATGTTGCCTCTCCCAAACCACCCTGGCCTGTGTCACCCCCCATCCTGTACCCATAAAAACCCCTGGCTCCTCTAGCAGAGCAGAAGAGCAGCAGAGCAGAAGAGCAGCAGAGCAGCAGAGAAAGAGAGAAAAGAAGCAGGCAGACATCAGAGAGAAGCAGCTTGACTTCAGATGGACAGCTTGACAGTGGGACCTTGGAGAATAGTTTGGCTGTTCCTGGCCAGGGGAAGACCACCTTCTCACTCCATCTCCTTTCCAGCTCCCCATCCCGCTGACAGCAACTTCCCACCACTCAATAAAATACTCCATTCACCACCTTTTCAATTCATTCACGTGACCTGATTCTTCCTGGATGCCGGACAAGGACAGGTGCAAGAAGTGGTCACACTGACCCTCCGCTGAACTGTGTAACATTTAAGCCATCCATGGATGGCAAAGCTAAGAGATCATACCGCAATACAAGCCCTCTGGGGCTTCAGGGGTCATGGGCATCTCCTAGACACTGCTGTGGGCCCACAAGGAGTTCTGTTCCTGCTGGTTGCCCAGAAGCACTCATCCTGGACCCTGCACCTACTCCCCTGCATACTCTCCATGCCATGAGGGGCTGAGCACTACAAGCTGAGTAAATGAGCCAACCCCTTTGCGAGTCCCATGAAGGGGTAAAGGGAATGATCCTATTTCAGTATTAGACTCTTTTCTCTTGCTGATTGGAATTCTGGAAGCAAGGAGTTTGGGGGGAATAATAAACACAAACAAGAGCACAAACAATAGGAGTAAATCTTATGTATCATATCTAGCATGCACAACTACATTATCTAGACTATTTTCTGGAAGAGTGAAAATCCTCCCTTTTTCCACAGACTTGTATTCCATTGGGAAACTATAGACAATAAACTTAAAAACAAACATATAAATATTATACTATGTAAAGATGAACACTATAAGCAAAATACAGAAAAATAAGAGATGAGATAGAGATGGGTTGGGTTAGAGATATACTGTATTAGTTAAAGGAGTGAACGATAAGAGGTAGGAATATAACTTAATTTTTTTTTACTAATACTTATTTTCTCCAAATTATTTTTTAAGTAGTCCACACTTCCCCACATATTTTAAATGCCAAATTCCCATATGCTCATGAATCTGAGGTATATTCATTGTCAAACTTGGAATGAGGAACAGGAAGGCATTGAAGATGAAGGGTAGCACTAAATTTTCTGGACAATGTCATTATTTTAGACCTTGCAGCATTATTAAAACTCTTTGCAAAGTAAGGTCTTAATGTGTACTTATGAGGCTTATAAGCACTGAAAAAAACAGACGCTTTATATTCCTTGAATAAGAGGCAATTTGACCATTACAGAAAAATAATTATCTGCAATTTACTTTGTAATTACAAAATAAGACATTCCCAATATCTTCTCTTAGTATTTTTTGTATTAAATTTTATTAGCATGTGGAAGTTATGTTGATTATTTAGCATAAAATCATTGCTAGTAATTACTCTCTTCAGCTCTTTCTTCCACAGAAAAAGGAATGACATAGTTACATACAATACTATTGGCTCACTTGCTTCAGTAATAAACACTATTGTTATATAAAAATAGAGTTTAATATTATTATAATGTATTTCTGAAAAGAAACAAGTTTAAAACTTACGTTTTAGGGGGAAAAATGACATTTTTGGAAAAAATATGGTCTTAAAAAAAGATATCTCCCTTGGTTGACAATGTAAATTTTGTAACTAATCATATGCCTTCTTTGCTTTGGCCACAAAAAACTACTGAACCAAATGTGTAGCCCACTTCTAAAAACTGTATTTTACTCACCTCTGCATATTGGCTTAACTCACACTATTATTTCCCATGGTAATATATTCCTGTGTTATAATCTTTTAATAAATTTAATATATCAAATTATAAGAAAACTGCCTCAAATTTTCTGTGGAATGAATCTGAGTAAAGTCATATTTATGAGATATAAAGGTAGCTCAAAAACACAAGCAGCACAATAATATAAATAACTGTAGAAACAGCAGTGAAGAGCATTAGTGGTAAGATAAATAAAATGAAGCCACGGATGAAGTATGTGCCATAAGATCCCGCACACTTCTTAGAATTGGGCCACAAATTTGTCCTGAACATTCTAGAAATCACTGTCAAGGGTAAAAGATTCTCAGTTATTTGATTTGTAATGTTCAAAGTCAAGAAAAAGTTAGGGATTTCTAACCATTCTAGTTTCTAAGACTGAGTGAATTCTGGCCGCTGCATCTTCATAAGACAGTACATTGTGATGCATTAAACACTATCATCAACAATATCCCCACCATAAATAAAACAACTCTCATAACAATGTTTTAATAGCACTCTCCTTGTAATACACTTTAGCAGAGGAAATTTTATGAGGGATCAGGGCAGTATATCCATGTACATAATTTTGCAATTAATTGGCCATATCCAAGGATAAAGCTTTTTGTTTGGGGGCTTGAGCTTTGAGCTTTTGATAAACCTTTAGCATCAATAAATTCCATTTTCTCTGATCTAGTATATACTCACAGAGCTGAAATTCTGTATTGATAATTCAGAAAGTCCCATATGTTTTAACGGTAAGCAAATAGTGTTCAAAATTTAAATACTATTGTGATAGCTGAGGAACCAAGTGAAGACTCATGCCTGAAAGACAGGTTTTCCTACACATTTACAATTTAAAATTAATGGCATAAATACATAAATAAGTATAAGTAATTCCAGTGTTACAAATAAACACAACATTCTCTTTAGAGACTACGTCTTAGCAGGTTTTACATATACATTTCTTTGCATATATATTCATTCAATATATATTAGAGCAAGATATTTATAATAAGGTTTTAGTACCATTTGAATCAAACAAGATGCTTAAATTTCTCTAAATGGAAAATGGAACTGATAGCACTTAACCCACATGGATATTGTAAAAATAAGAGTAATAAGTGCTTGAGACGCACTGCACATGTAGTTTCTTTTTTTTTTTGAGACGGAGTCTCGCTCTGTCGCCCAGGCTGGAGTGCAGTGGCGCGATCTCGGCTCACTGCAAGCTCCGCCTCCCGGGTTCACGCCATTCTCCTGCCTCAGCCTCTCCGAGTAGCTGGGACTACAGGCGCCCGCCACCACGCCTGGCTAATTTTTTTGTATTTTTAGTAGAGACGGGGTTTCACCGTGGTCTCGATCTCCTGACCTCGTGATCCGCCCGCCTCGGCCTCCCAAAGTGCTGGGATTACAAGCGTGAGCCACCGCGCCCGGCCTGCACATGTAGTTTCTATATTCTCTACACTGTATGCATTCCATATAAAGCAATAATATTGACAAATTATTGTAAGATTGCTAGAGTTTTGTTTAATTACTGAGTTTCTATATTACAATGCATATTTATCCTGCTTTTAAAATTGCATCTTGGACTTTAATATGTTTTAACCAGGGCACTATAAGATGTATGATAAAACTAACAAAGACAACCAACAGACATAACAATCACACTTCAATATAAAACCATTTTAAGAAGCAATAGTTTCTATTCCTGCCTTGCCTGAGTAGGCACTCATGTAAATGTGTTGTTTCCACATCAAGGATTTAAAACATTTTCTACAACTCACGGCTAGCTTTTGACTTAGATTAGGAATTGAATTGGAATGAAGTAACAGTTCTATATTAGGCAGTTACACTAAGCTACTTCTATATTTAAATTTTGAAGATATCACTAATATCTGAGAATACATGTATTTTGGCATATTTTTAAGAATCAGTTTGTGTTAACCCAACTGCTTCTTCCGCATGGCTAATGGAACATATTTGTAAGTTCCCTAAATTGGAAGTTAAAATTTGACATGAAATAGGAATTAAAATGGCATCAGTAGAGATTGCATGTACCACTACCATACCTTGATTAATGCCATATTTTTTTCAACTGACCTGATTCTGCAGAAGGACAAATATAATTCAAGTATAACTCCTCTTGAGAAAATAAGTTACTACTGAATTTCTGCATTTTGTTTTATGGGAATTGTGTAATTTCCCATGTGTTACATCATAAGAATCTGTATTTATAATACTCTTACTGTCCAAAGTTTAGCAATCATTTCTGCTTAAATCTATTCAGTGTAAAATTAAAAACAGAAATCTATTTCTCAAATATTTCCAAAGAAATTCAGTACCATTTTTCTGATATAAGAAGTAATTATATTCCTATTTATATCATATAAGTGCTATACAATTGCTAGTGTTATTTCAAATGTGTTCTTAATGGAGGTAGTTATTTAAAGTCATTTTCGGGGCTGATTTCAAGATGGCCGAATAGGAACAGCTCCTGTCTACAGCTCCCAGCGTGAGTGACGCAGAAGATGGGTGATTTCTGCATTTCCATCTGAGGTACCGGGTTCATCTCACTAGGGAGTGCCAAACAGTGGGTGCAGGACAGTCGGTTTAGCGCACCATGTGTGAGCCGAGCCAAAGCAGGGCGAGGCATTGCCTCACTCGGGAAGCACCCAGGGCCAGGGAGTTCCCTTTCCTAGTCAAAGAAAGGGGTGACAGACAGCACCTGGAAAATCGGGTCATTCCCATCCTAATATTGCGCTTTTCCAACGGGCTTGGAAAATGGCACAGCAGGAGATTGTGTCCTGCACCTGGCTCAGAGGGTCCTACACCCACGGAGTCTCGCTGATTGCTAGCACAGCAGTCTGAGATCAAACTGCAAGACAGCAGCCAGGCTGGGGGAGGGGTGCCCGCCATTGCCCAGGCTTGCTTAGGTAAACAAAGCAGCCAGGAAGCTCAAACTGGGTGGAGCCCACCACAGCTTAAGGAGGCCTGCCTGCCTCTGTAGGCTCCACCTCTGGGGGCAGTGCACAGACAAACAAAAAGTCAGCAGTAACCTGTGCAGACTTAAATGTCCCTGTCTGACAGCTTTGAAGAGAGTAGTGGTTCTCCCAGCATGCAGCTGGAGATGTGAGAACGGACAGACTGCCTCCTAAAGTGGGTCCCTGACCCCCAAGCAGCCTAACTGGGAGGCACCCCCCAGTAGGGACAGACTGACACCTCACTCAGCCGGGTACTCCTCTGAGACAAAACTTCCAGAGGAACGATCGGACAGCTGAATTTGCGGTTCATGAAAATCCGCTGTTCTGCAGCCACTGCTGCTGACACCCAGGCAAACAGGGTCTGGAGTGGACCTCTAGCAAACTCCAACAGAAGACCTGCAGCTGAGGGTCCTGTCTGTTAGAAGAAAAACTAACAAACAGAAAGGACACCCACACCCAAAACCCATCTGTACATCACCATCATCAAAGACCAAAAGTAGAAAAAACTACAAAGGTGGGGAGAAAACAGAGCAGAAAAACTGGAAACTCTAAAAAGCAGAGCACCTCTCCTCCTCCAAAGGAATGCAGTTCCTCACCAGCAATGGAACAAAGCTGGATGGAGAATGACTTTGACGAGTTGAGAGAAGAAGGCTTCAGATGATCAAACTACTCCGAGCTACAGGAGGAAATTCAAACCAATGGCAAAGAAGTTAAAAACTTTGAAAAAAAAAAAAATAGACCAATGTATAGCTAAAATAACCAATGCAGAGAAGTGCTTAAAGGAGCTGATGGACCTGAAAGCCAAGTTTCGAGAACTACGTGAAGAATACAGAAGCCTCAGTAGCTGACGCGATCAACTGGAAGAAAGGGTATCAGCAATGGGATAAGGATTCCCTATTTAATAATGGCATGCACCACCATGCCCAGCTAATTTTTGTATTTTTAGTAGAGACGTGGTTTCACCATGTTGGCCGGGCTGGTCTTGAACTCCTGTCCTCAGATGATCACCTGCCTCTGCCTCCCAAACTCTGGGATTACAGGCGTGAGCCACTGTGCCCAGCCCAACCAATCATTTTAACTACTCAAAAATGATATTCCATTGATAGTTCTCTGAACTGTGGTTTCACAGTATCTACTTTTTCATGCTTATTCTGAATCCACCCCAGAACGTGTCCTCTCTTTCTAACAGGAAGGATTCTTCAGTATCCCACCAATAAACTTATGTTTTATTTAATTAACATATGGCATGAATAGTATGTTCCAGGAAGGTAGAAAGAGACAGGACATGTAAGATAATGTTAATCATATAGAGAATATGTACAATACCTTATGTGCAATTAGAGTCTGTTAATTTTTTGACATCGGCTTCTGTTTTTTAATCCAGATTTATTGAGGTATGATTGATAAATAAAAATTATATATATATATATATACAGTACACAGGTGATGTTTTCATCTACTTATACATTAAGAAATAATTACCACAATCATGCTAATAAAAATATCCATCATCACACATATTTACCTTTTTTTGTGGTGAAAATACTTGAAATCTACTCCCCAAGGAAATTTCAAGCTCACTATATATTATTATTAACGCTAGTCACCATGTTGTACCATAGGTCTCCATAATTTATTCATGTTAAATTGAAAATTTGTACTGTTTGAACAATATTCCTCCTTTTCCAGCACACCCCAGGCCCTGGTAACCATCATTGTACTCTCTGTGTCTATGAGTTTGACTTTCTTAAATTCTGCATATAAGTAAGATCATGCAGTAGTTAGCTTTTCACGTCTGGTTTGTTTCAGTTAGCACAATACCTTCTAGATTAATACATGTAGTCATGAATAGCAAGGTTTCCTTGTATTTTAAGACCAAATAACATTTTCATTATTTATGTTTACCACATTTTCTTTACCTATTAATCTGTCAATGGACACTTGGATTGTTTGCATATTTTGACTATTATGAATTATGCCACAATGAACATGAGAGTCTAAATGTATTTTTATGATAGTTATTTTATTTCTTTCAGATATGTACCAAAAAGAGGGATTACAAGATCATATGGTAGTTCTATTTTTAATGTTTTATGAAATCTTCATAGTATGTTTTTCCTTTTCTTTTTTCTTTTTTTTTTTTTTTTGAGACAGAGTCTCACTCTTGTCACCCAGGCCGGAGTACAGTGACACAATCTCAGCTTAGCTCACTGCAACTTGCAACTTCCACCTCCCAGGTTCAAGCAATTTTCCAGCCTCAGCCTCTCGAGTAGCTGGGATTACAGGCACACACCACCATGCCAGGCGAATTTTTTGTATTTTTAGTAGAGACGGGATTTAACCATGCTGGCCAGGCTGGTCTCAAACTCCTGACCTCGTGATCTGCCCACCTCAGCCTCCCAAAGTGCTGGGATTACAGGCATGAACCACCGGGCCCGGCCCTCTTCATAGTATTTTTATAATGGCTCTAACAATTTACATTCCCATTAACAGTAAAGATTCTCTTTTCTAAACATCTTTGTCAACACTTGTTATTTTCTGTCTCTTTAAAAATACCCGTCTTAATAGATGCAGAAAAAGCATTTGACAAAATTTAACATACTTTCATGATAAAAATTCTCACAAATTAGGTATAGAAGGAATGTGGCCTCAACACAATAATACCACATAAAAAAAACCCACAGCTAACATTATACTAGATGGTGTAAAACTACAAGGTTTTCCTCTAAGATCAAACAAGACAAGGATGTTCACTCTTGCCATTTCTGTTGAACACAGTAATGGAAATCTAAGACAAAGTAATTAGGCTAGAGAAAGAGAAAAAAAAGTCACCTAAATAGAAAAGAGAAAAAGTGAAATTGTGTCTGTTTGCAGATAACATGATTTTATCTATTGAAACCTTAAAGACCCCACCAAACAATAACTTTTATAACAGATAAAGGAATTTAGTAGAGTTGCAGATTACAAAATCAAATGCCTTTTATGCATCTGTTGAGATGATCATATGACTTTTATTTATTCTATTCATGTGGTGTATTTTATTTAACAATAATACCTTAGGGAAAAGCCCTATTTGATAATGGTTTATGATCTTTCTAATGTACTGTGGAAGTTGGTTTGCTGGTATTTTGTGAAAGATTTTTGCATCTATGTTAATCAGACATATTAGTCTGTCATTTTTTTTTCTTGTAGTATCTTTGCCTGGCTTTGGTAATTGGGTAATTCTGACCTCATAAAAGGAGTTAGGATGTTTCTCTTCTTCAATTTTTTTAGAAGAGTTTGAAAAGGTTTGGTATTAATCCTTCTTTAAACGTTTGGTAGATTCAGCAATTAAGGCATCTGGTCTTGCACTTCTATTGTTGAAGGTTTGTGATTACTGATTCCATCTTCTTATGCATTATTGTTCTGTTCAGATTTTCTATCTCTTCATGATTCAGTCTTGGTTGGTTTTATGTTTCCAGGAATTTGTTCATTTCTTTTAGATATCTGATTTATTGGAATATACATTTTCACAGTAGTCTCCTAGAATCTTTGTATTTTTATGGTAATTGTTGTAATGCCTTTCATTTCTGATTGTATTTATTTCCATCTTCTCTCTTCTCTCTTGATTGGTCCAGCTAAAGCTTTGTTGAGTTTATTTTTTCAAAAAAGCAACAATTAGTTTTGTTGACACTTTCTATTGTTTTTCTTGTTTCTGTTTCAATTATTTATCCTCTGATCTCCGTTATTTCCTTCCTTCTACCAACTTTGGATTTATATTGTCATTCTTTTCCTAGTTCCTTGAGGGGTAATGTTAGATTGTCTACTTTCAAACTTTCTTTTCTTTACGTAAGCATTTATTAGTAGAAACTTCCTGCTCAAGATTGCTTTTGCTGCATCTCATAAGTTTTGGTATGTTGTGTTTCCATTTTCACTATTTCAAGATATTAATTTATACTTGATTTCTTTTTGATTTACACTTTGACCCATTATTTGATCAGAAACTTGTTGTTTAATTTCTAAATTTTTTGAGCTTTCTAACTTTTTTCCTATTATTGATTTCTACTTTCACATTATTGTGGTGGAAAAAGATCTTGATTTTATTTCAGTCTTAAAATATGCTGAGACTTGTTTTGTGAACTAACATACGACCTATCCTGGAGAATGTTCTTTCTATGTGAGCATAGAAAGAATGATTGTTCTACTGCCGTTGAATGGAATGCTTTGTATATGTCTGTTAGGTTACATTTGGTCTAAAATGTAGTTTAAGTTCAATATTTTCTTATTGATTTTCTATCAATATGATCTGTACTTTGATGAAAGTGGGGTACAAAAGTCCCCAGCTCTTATTGTATTTTTGTCTATTTCTCCCTTCAGATCTGTTAATATTTGATTTATATATGTAGGTACTTCATACTGGATATACATATGTATATTATTTTTATAACCTTTTGAAGAATTGACCTTTTTATCATTACACAATAACCTTCTTTGCCTCTTCTTCCTGACTAAAAGTCTATTTTGTTTAACTATAGCTACCCTTTCTTACTTTTGTTATTTGCATAGAATGTCACTTTCCATTTTTTATTTTCAATTTATGTCTTCCTTCCTTCCTTCCTTCCTCCCCCCTCCCTTCCTTCCTTCCCCCTCCCTCCCTTCCTTCCTTCCCTCCTTCCTTCTTTCTTTCTTCTTTCTTTCTTTCTTTCTTTCTGTCTTCTTTCTTTTCTTTCCTATTCACTTTATTTTAAGGAAATTCCATGACATAGTTATTCTTAACATAAACACTTTAACTTTCTGTAGACAAATGATACCAGCAAAAATGGGACCACATTTTTAAAATATAAAATCTTCCATTATAAAATCATGAATAAATCAATGTAGTAGTATTAGTAATTTCAAAATTATTGGATGGTTTTTAGAAATAGCATTTTTAAACTGAACTGTGTCTCCTCTCAGCAGATGGAGTCGCTATTCAAAAGAGTAAATGTCTTCAACATATATAAATGAAATGTTACATAAGCTGATGATTATAGATTATAACTGGTGAATGTCAACAGAATTCAGAACAATGCTACATGTTTTTGACTGCTACCTGCTATATTCGAAGTAATAATCATCACCCATTTAAAAACTGTGTGTGGCCACGTGTTCTCACTCATAGGTGGGAACTGAAAAATAAGAACACTTGGACACAGGGTGGGGAATATCACACACTGTGGCTCGTCGTGGGGTTGGGGGCAGGGGGAGAGATATCACTGGGAGAAATACCTAATGTAAATGACGGATTGATGGGTGTAGTGGGCCAGCATGGCACATGTATACCTGTGTAACGAGCTTGCACATTGTGCACATGTACCCTAGAACTTAAAGTATAATAAAAAAAATTGTGTGTAGTTACCATGTCCAACATGATGTTTTCAAGTATATATGCATTGCATAATAAGTAAATTTAATTATTTAACATATTCATTACTTCATGTAGTAAGAATAGTTATCCACTGAATTAGCATTTTCAAGAATGCTATATAATGTTATTAACTATATTTGTTATGACATACATTTCTTGAACGCATTTCTCCTAACTTAAATTTTTTATTTTGTAATCAATATCTTCCAACCCACCCTTCTTTTTGTGTCCTTAAACCAGAGTGAGTCTACTGTAGGCAACATATAATTGGGTCTTATATTTTAATCCACTTTTTCACTGTAAGTCTTTCAATTGGATGATTTCATCAATGTACATTTAACATAAATATTGATAAGTAAGGATGTACCATTATCATTTTGTTATTTTTTTCTGGTTGTTTTATAGATTCTTTGTTCCTTTATTTCTCTCTTGCTATCTTCCTTTGTGATTTGATAATCACCTGAAATGGTATGATTTAATGCCTTTTCATCTATCTTTTGAGTATCTCCCTTGGGTTTTGCTTTGTAGTTAGCCTGAGTCTCACCTAAAACATCATATACTTATAACAGACGAGCAACAACTGTAACTTAAGTAGCAACTTAACTAAATTTAAATAGAAACTCTGTATTTTCTCCCTCACATGCATGCATTGTGGGTTTTTTATGTTATGATATGCAACTGTTTATATTATGTATCCCTAAAAACTACTGTAGCTATGTATTTTTGTTTTAATTTAATTTAATTTTATTATTATTATACTTTAAGTTTTAGGGTACATGTGCACAATGTGCAGGTTTGTTACATATGCATCCATGTGCCATGTTGGTGTGCTGCACCCATTAACTCCTCATTTAGCATTAGGTATATCTCCTAATGCTATCCCTCCCCCCGCCCCCCACCCCACAACAATCCCCAGAGTGTGATGTTCCCCTTCCTGTGTCCATGTGTTCTCATTGTTCAATTCCCACCTATGAGTGAGCACATGTGGTGTTTGTTTTTTTGTCCTTGTGATAGTTTGCTGAGAATGATGGTTTCCAGTTTCATCCATGTCCCTACAGAGGACATGAACTCATCATTTTTTATGGCTGCATAGTATTCCATGGTGTATATGTGCCACATTTTCTTAATCCAGTCTATCATTGTTGGACATGTGGGTTGGTTCCAAGTCTTTGCTCTTGAGAATAGTGCCGCTATAAACGTATGTGTGCATGTGTCTTTATAGCAGCATGATTTATAATCCTTTGGGTATATACCCAGTAATGGGATGGCTGTGTCAAATGGTATTTCTAGTTCTAGATCCCCAAGGAATAGTTTTTGTCTTTTAACCTTTATGCTAGAATTTAAATGACAGATGCACCACCATTACAGTATTAAAGTATTCTGAATTTTAATATATATATTTAATTTTACACCTTTTATGTAAAGGCGAGTTTTACACCTTTATGTCTTATCATGTTACTAATTAACATCTTTTTATTTCAGCTTGAAAAATTCTCTTCAGCATTTCATATAAGGCAGGTCCAGTAACTATGAGCTTCCTCAGCCCTGGTATCTCTGGGAAAGTTTTATCTCTCTCATTTCTGAAAGACAACTTTGGCAAATAATGTATTATTCATAGTTTCTTTATTCTTTCAACACTGTAAATATATTATCCCACTCTCTCCTGGAATGCAAGGTTTCTGGTAAGAAGGCTACTGATAGTTTTATCATGGTTCCCTTCTATATGACGATACTCTTTCTCTTGCTGTTTTCAAAATTATTTTTTTCTTCAATTTATGACAGTTGATTATGACAAGTTACATTGAACTCTTCTTTTGATCAAACCAGTTTGGGAATGTTTGAGCTTTATGTTTCTGAATATTCATATATCTCCCTAGGTTTGCGAAGTTTCAACCACTATTTCTTTTCTAAAAAAATCTTCCTGCTCCTTGCTCTCTCTTTTCTATTTCTTGCAAACCACGATGTAAAGGTTAGTTCTTTGATAGTCTCCCATAAATTCCATGGTTTCTTTATTCCTTTTCATTGCTTTTTCCTTTCTATGCTTGACTGGATAATTTCAAATGACATATCTTTGAGTTTAGAGACTATTTCTCCTTCTTAATAGAGTCTGCTGTGAAAGCTTTCTATTGCATTTTTCAGTTGTTATTATATTCTTCAACTCCAAAATGTTTCTTTCTTGTTTTTTCTTATGTTATCTTAGTTGAACTTTTCATTTTGTCATTTTATTTTTTCTAATTTTGTTAAATTGTTTATCTGTATTCTTCTTACTCATTGAGCTTCCTTATTAATGATTTTGAAGTATTTGTCAGGCAATTTTGAATCTTCATAATATGGATTTAATTATAGAAATTTTATTGTGTTTCTTGTTGCTGTTATATTTCCCTGATTCTTTGTGACTCTTGTAGCCTTGGATAACTATCTGTGCATTTGAAGAAGTAGTCACCTCTTCCAGGTTTTATAAACTGGCTTTGGTAAGGGAAGACATTCAACTCAAGAGATGTGGAGAATGACAGAGAGGGTAGGTCGGCTAGAGTGTGCTGTGGATTTGGATGCCAAATGTGGGGGTATACAGTGATTCCAGGATGGAATGGGAGTTGGCAGATTGTTGATTCAAGGAGGTGGGGTCCATAATGTCAACAATCACATAACTTTAGCAATGATATGGTTTGGCTGTGTCCCCACACAAATCTCAACTTGAATTCTATCTCCCAAAATTCCCACATGCTGTAGGAGGGGTCCAGTGGGAGGTAATAGAATAATTAAAAGAGAAACAGCATAAAAGATCAGCAAATGTGCATCCTGATGATGCAGTAAAAGAGAAAACCCCATTTTTTGAGAAGAAATTCAAGCTGGCTGCAGAAATTTGCATAAGTAGCAAGGAGCCTAATATTAATCCCCAAGACCATGGGGAAAATGTCTCCAGGCAATGTCAGAGGCCTTCATGGAAGCCCTTCCCATCACAAGCCGAGAGGCCCAGGAGGAAAAAGTGATTTTGTTGGCCAGGCCCAGGGTCCCAGTGCTGTGTGCAGCCTAGGGACCTGGTGCCCTGTGTCCCAGCCACTCAAGCCACGGCTGAAAGGAGCCGACATAGAGCTTGGGCTGTGGCTTCAGAGAGTGGAATCCCCAAGCCTTGGCAGCTTCCATGCAGTGTTCAGCCTGTGGGTGCACAGAAGTCAAGAATTGAAGTTTGGGAACCTCTGCCTAGATTTCAGAAGATTTGTGGAAATGCCTGAATGCCCAGGCAAATGTTTGCTGCAGGGGTGGGGCCCTCATGGAGAACATCTGCTAGGGCAGTGCAGAAGGGAAATGTGAGGTCAGAGCTCCCACACAGAGTTCCTCTTGGGGCATTGCCTAGTGGAGTTGTGAGAAGAGGGTCACCATCCTCCAAGCCCCAGAATTGTAGATCCACTGACAGCTTGCAAAATGTGCCTGGAAAAGCCACAGACACTCAATGCCAGCCCATGAAAGCAGCCAGGAGGGAGGCTGTACCCTGAAAAGCCACAGGGGTGGAGCTGCCTAAAACCATGGGAACCCACCTCTTGCATCAACATGACCTGGATGTGAGACCTGGACTCAAAGGAGATCACTTTGGAGCTTTAAAATTTGACTACCCCACTGGATTTCAGACTTGCATGGGCCCTGTAAAGCCTTTGTTTTGGCCAATTTCTCCCATTTGGAATGGCTGTATTTACCCAATACCTGTACCCCCACTGGATCTAGGAAGTAACTAGCTTGCTTTTGATTTTGCAGGCTCATAGGCGGAAGGGACTTGCCTTGTCTCAGATGAGACTTTGGACTGTGGGCTTTTGGGTTAATGCCGAAATTAGTTAAGAATTTGGGGAACTGTTGGGAAGGCATCATTGATTTTGAAATATGAGGACATGAGATTTGGAGGGGCCAGGGGCAGAATGATATGGTTTGGCAGTGTTCCCACCTAAATCTCAACTTGCATTGTATCTCCCAGAATTCCCATCTTTTATGAGAGGGACCCTCATAAGGTCGGCTCCACATACAAAAGCCAAAGATAACAAAAGATAGCAGCATGCATATGCACAAAAGAAGGGGCCAGCTTCAGATGCCCATGTAGTTATGGGGACTGACAGTGGGGATGGTTTGAACTGTGTGCTTACACATGGTTATGAGATACTGAGGTTACACCTCAGGAATATAGGAAGGATTGGGATCTGGGGGCAGTAATATTTTATTATTTTTTAAGAAAGCGGGCTGGGCGCGGTGGCTCACGCTTGTAATCCCAGCACTTTGGGAGGCCGAGGTGGGCGGATCACGAGGTCAGGAGATCGAGACCACAGTGAAACCCTGTCTCTACTAAAAAATACAAAAAATTAGCTGGGCGTGGTGGCGGGCGCCTGTAGTCCCAGCTACTCGGAGAGGCTGAGGCAGGAGAATGGCGTGAACCCGGGAGGCAGAACTTGCAGTGAGCCGAGATTGTGCCACTGCACTCCAGCCTGGGTGACAGAGCGAGACTCCGTCTCAAAAAAATAAAAAATAAAAAATAAAAAGAAAGCTACCAAATTGGCAGTTTAGAATAATATCTATGACTACATGTGGAAAATTATTTTAAGAAAGGCAAGCATAGTTAAAGTTATATTTATTGCTTCATTCATTATTCAACTAATTTATCAAATCTACTGTGTCCAATTTTCTGTTAAATCTATTCTTCATTTTATTAGTTTAATATACTATAGTGTTAAATCAAGTTTAGCTTAATTCTTCCTCCTCACATATTTTAAGTTCAGCCCAAATGTTGACCTATACATAGTGAACTATAACCTAAATGGAGATGTAAACAGTTTATAACCTACTTTTGTTCCCATCACTGAGTTTGGATCAATCAAAGGGGGCTAACTGTTCAAACTCTGTTTAAATAAAGCAAATGCCTAGATAAAGTACCCAATATGACTGTTTCTGTATCTCACTTCAGTTTTCTGTATGTTAGTTTCTTTTTTTCTGTTCATAAATCTTCTTCCACCATGTGGCTGTGCTGGAGTCTCCTCCATCCTACTCTGGCTCAGGAGGCTGCCCAATTCACAATTTTTTTTTTTGCTCAAATAAAATCTGTTAAATTTAATTTGGCTAAGAATTTTCTTCTAAAAATAACTTTAAAAAATCTATATAATATTTATTTATTTATTTAATTTATTTTTGAAACAGAGTCTTGCTCTCTATCCCAGGCTGGAGTGCAGTGGCGCCATCTTGGCTCACTGCAAGCTCCGCCTCCTGGGTTCACGCCATTCTCCTGCCTCAGCCTCCTGAGTAGCTGGGACTACAGGCACCTGCCACCACGCCTGGTTAATAAAAAATCTATATAATACTTTTTTATAGATTCCAGTTATCTATCAGTTATTTTCATCTTTTTATTTATTTGGGCAATGTTTTCTTATATTTTATTTATGATTGCGATTTTTAAATTCTTGTATGCATACTGCTGTATAGAATTATTTTGTGTCTCTTTTTTGTGTTTCCTTTTCTTTGGACCATGAATTTTATTTTCGTGGCTCTTTGCAAACTTAGTATTTATTTTTGACAGTAGATCTTGTGTAAATAAAGAACGACAGACTCCGTATGATATTGGAGTAACCCCTTTCCTCTGGCAAACAAATTAAGTGGTGTCAGGTGTGGGTTGCAGTTTAGTAAGACCCAGTTTATCTCTTATTTATCTCTTTTCTCTGAGTGTGTCTTTCTTAAGATTTTGTTTATGTGTCTGGCACATATATGGCTTTGCAGAGCTAAAGACATTGGGTCAACCAGCACATTGGGTGATCTGGCTATTCTCTGCAATTTTTTTCTACACAGATATCCAGCTTCCTACTCAATGTAGCCTGAAAATCTGGCTAAGACTTTAACGGGAGAGCTGGCCATATGCTTTGAATTCAACCCCTTCTCCCAAAAGGTTCTTATTTCTTTAGTAACATCAAACTGTAAATGATTTCCCTTTGCCTTTGGATAATATTTTTGAGTAACTCAGTGTCCTACAGAATCTCGGAACTCAGTGAATGTAACATGGGGAAATCAGTCATGCATTTGAGGACCCTCAATTTCCAATGTTTTTCACTCTAATCCCTCTCTTCCACAAAGATGTTTTGAGATTTTTTTTCCTTACCTCAAATTTGAATACCTCAGAGTCTTGAGTTTTCAGTAAAAGAAGTAAATACTTATGAAATAACAAGCCTGAGCACATGTGCATACACACAGACACACACAGACACACACACACACACAATCAAACTCAAATTAAATCCTGGACACTTTCAAGAAAAAGATCCATTTTAAGAAGACATACAAGGAAAATTTTTTTTTTCCTTAGTATAATTTAGGGTGACAAAACTTTTGGCTGAATCTGTGAATTAACACAATTTATTCTTGAAGTAATAGTGTTACTAGTAAAGAAAACCCAAATAACAGAAATCATCTTTCTTACCTGAAGGATGTGCTAGAAATTACGGTATATGGTGGCATCATAATTACCCTAATTATTATCAATGATAGTATAAGGGGAAGTATAGACAAAGCACAAAGTACTGGGTGATCAAAGAGATTTGACAATTAGTTGCTTTAGTAAAAATGGTAATTACAAAGATGGTGGCATGTTGTAGCAAGTCCCACAACCTTGGAAAATTTACAAGGGGAAAAGAAAAATGAAAGTCTTGAATTCTCGACTAATATTTTAGGTGGGAAATAGACGGTCTTTATTTTAATTGAAAGAGTTTCTATCTCCTTTTGCTTCAGGTCAAACAGAGCTAAGAATTAATGCAACAAAATAAAATCTATTAAGCTATAAAAACAAATAAAAACGATGTCCCTGAACTGCTATAGAGTGATTTCCAGAATATATTTTTAACAAAAAAAAATGAAGACATTGTCAGAGTTCTGTAATGAAAATCAAGGGAGGCAGGGCATTTTCTGTATAATGCCACAGAGAGGAAATACAATAAACGCAAAGATGACCCATTGGATTTGACAATTAGGAAGCCATTTGGTAAATGTTAGAAAGAATTAAGAAGAAGAAAAGGAAATATGTAAAAGAAGAGATTCAAAATGTCCCTGAAAGTATTGCTTCACCATTTTGCCCAAGGCTTATGCCAGAAATAATGTCTGATAACCATGTTTAATTAAGATTTTTCAATGTTAATACAAGTTAAGAAGGGAACAGTGAAACAAAACAAAACAAAATGAAAAAAATTAAGCAAACAGGAAAATCCCAAATGATAGCCTAAACTAATCTTTTTACAACAGGATTTGTTTTAACTTTCTTTGTTTCTCTATGCTCAAATGTGACTATTTTTCAGGAAACCATGTACAGGGCTAGATTAATTCTCTAAAGGCCTTACACTAGAAATCCTTTCAGGATTTTTTAGTCATTTTCTCACGCACTTTGTGCTTTGCCTCTGAGCCCATTGTTTGAAATGTCTATTGCTCTTCAGGTCACAGAGGAACAATTCTTTCAAAGTGGCCATGCTGGCTTAGCCCGTGGAGAGGAAAGTTGACACAAGAAGTTCAATTACTGTGAATTTAAAACAGAAAGGTTGTCTTTGTAAAGTCACAGTTATGTTCAACTAAAATGTATCCACATCTCAAAAATGATTTTTTTCCCCATTTTAAATTTACAATCATTGCTATCCTGCTGTTTTCCCAAGGGCTAAGCCAGCGTTACTGAAGGTATGTTCTACTCTACTGTGACTGGAGTAGCCATGAACACTTCACGTGTGCTCTCCAGAAGTGGACCCAGAACTGCAGAGAAAAAAAGATCTTCAACTATGATCTCTGAAATAAAGGCTGCTGATGAATTTAGAAAGAAAATAGATGATGGATGATGATAAACAGATAGATAGATGATAGATAGATGATAGATAGATAGATAGATAGATAGATAGATAGATAGATAGATAGATGATAGATAGATAGATGATAGATAGATAGATGATAGATAGACAGAAAGAGGAGAGTAAATGGGAGAATACTATTTGAAGCCTTAATAAAGGCAGAAAATACTGATGAGTTTTATCATCAAATCAGGAACATCTCTAGTAGTTGAGGCAAAATACTTTAGAAATACACAGATGAACCAGAACTGTACCAGGTAAACCAGAGAATATACCGAATCTATAGTTGGTGATGAATGCATATAAACTCAATTGGGAAAAAATGCAAGAGGTTAATATTTCAAAAGTGATTGAGCATATCTGGGGTAAGGCTGGGAATTGGGTTGAAATCTACCTATAGCTACTGTCCACAGTTTCAGAGTGTGTCATTTAAGATTCTTTAGTCTCTTGCAGAAATTATTGATAGTTGTGGCAGATCAAGTTTCAAGATCTTATTTGAAAATAATAATTTTCAAATTCTTCTAATTTTCATTTCATTTTGGGCCCTCCAGCAGTTTTGTGAATAAACATCTTAAATCGTGCCCTACTGTGGCCACAATCCCTACCTCTTTCAGTGGAATTGCTAAAACCATTAAAGCCTCAGCTCAAGGGAAGGATTATTTTTGTTACTCAATTTATTAAAAAGGAAATAGCTTCATTAGTGTATTAGTAAAATGAAACTTCTTAAAATATGGCCAGAGTCTATGTCCCTAGGGGCTACAGGAGGACTTATTATTAGGATATATACCACTTAAGATGATATATTTTTTGGAGAGTTAACATAAAGCTATAAGTAGCATATATTTCTGGTAAGTTCTTTGCTTTCTTTTCTTTTCCCTTGTTTTCTTTTCTGTTTTTTTCCTTTCTTTTCTACCCATTCACTTTTCTTTCCTTTTCCTTCATTTTGTTTTCCTTACTTTTTCACCCTTTTCTTTGCTTTTATAACATTGACACAGAGCCCTGGTATTTCAGGGGCTTTTTTCTGCTGTTCATTTGCATATTTCAGGAAAACTCAGCTGAGCCCTCAAGAATTTTACCTGTATCTTAAGTTAGTCAGTTTAATTTTCTTACCATAGAAGCAAGCATTGGTTGCTAAGCCTGAAATTCTACTATTTTTCCCTTTACATAAGTTCTGGCCAAGCTACTACTACATTTTATATTTAGGAGAAGTACATTATAGTAAAACATTCTGTATCTTATGGTATATACTTCCTAGTGACAGATATAAAGAATTCTGGTCTACCAAAAAATACTCTGCTTTTTAAAAAAAAATCTTGTCTATATTAGCCTCTTTAATATGGGTAATTCCAGATGAAAGGCATTTACTATAAAATTATTATTTAACTGAGGCGTGGACTGAACCAATTATTTTTTGTTACCCTCCCCCAACACAAACACTTAATACACATCATTTTTGAAGTGCAATTTCTGGTATTCTTGCTCATATGACTTTAAAGTTCAGGGAATAACTGTTTCCTCCTACTTAATATTATTTTACTTTGAAGTTCCTCCAGCAGTCCTTTTCATATTTCTTGTTGATTTCTTCCTATTTTCTTTTAAAATTGCCTGAGTTTTCTTTCTATTTGTCTGTCTAAACCTGTAAGAAGTATTAATTACTTCTACTTTCTATTGATTCCCCACCTGTATAGTTAAGAGGTTTATTTCAGCAGTTTCCTAGATCCCATCTCCTGAGGAGTTACATCAGGATGAGCTCTGAAATACTTCCTCTTTCAATTGTGTGCTGACTTCTGCCACTGTATGTAAGTCAGGACCTCCATAGTAAGTAGATGACAGACTTAAGTTAGGATAATTCAATAATAATTAACAAAGGGACTATTTTTTTGTGCCCCAGTTTGTGTGCACAAACTGTATCACAAGGGGCAGTGTAATACCCAGTACTAGAAATAAGAGACTGTTAGTGCACTTGAACTTAAACGGAAGAAAAGAGGGAGTGATTACCAGAAATTGAAAAGATTGAGTGGTGCTGCTGATTCCCCAAGGCCCAAAGGAATGAAGTCAGGAGCCAGTTAAGTAAACCCAGCAGAGTTGTATAGATGGGACCAACTCAAGAGGAGCTATGAGCTTCGACAGAAGTATGTGGGCCACCTAAAGAGTGCAAGGAGAAAACGCCAATGTACTAGACACTTCATTTTCACTAATGGCTATCTCCTTCCTTCTGATCTCTTCCTTGAGCTCCTTATTGACTGAATCAAAATGGAAACAAAACCGGAGGACATAGGAGTTCTTTCATACAGCACATAAGAGTTTTACGAGACAGAGCAGGTTGGAGAAAAGTGGAGAGTGCTGAAGCAGGAGAATGGCATGAACCCGGGAGGCGGAGCTTGCAGCGAGCCCAGATCACGCCACTGCACTCCAGCCTGGGCCACAGCGCAAGACTCCCTCTCAAAAAAAAAAAAAAAAAAAAAAAGTGGACAGTGGTTCTGAGGGAGAAATGGAACGTACCTGAAGTGATCTATGTCTTTTATTCTTCGGTACCCACTCTGCCACTTGCGTAGTGAAAAGTTTATGTTTCAATCACAGAAGATCCACAAATTACCATCAAGAGAAATAGCAAATTGCAGGGTTATAGCAAATGCATTGTAGTCAAATCTTGAAGTCTACAGTATTAGTCACAGCAGGAATTCTTACTTTGTTTAAAAAAAAAAAAGTCCTATGGTTGGAGGTGATGCTATAAGAGATGCTATAGCTGTACATAAGTCATTCAGTAAGTGAGCAAACAGGAACACTGACAGAACCATTATGAAAAGGATGCAAATCCATGCCTGGAACATATGTGTGTTCTGGTACCAATAAAGTGCTATGTGTCTGTGGGATCAAATGATCAAACATAATGAAGCTAGCGCTGGGGAGCCAGGTGATCTCTTCAGAGAATGGTGAAGCATTATGGACTCAGCATTAGCTTTTGCTATTGTCATATTGAATGCATGACAAACGTAATAGTCAGATCACCATTAGTAAAGGAAGTTCATGTTGTTGAGTCTATGCCTAACTCCTTTGCTGCTCCTCGAGCTACTTTATATATGAGCTTCCTGAGCAAATGCTGGAAGAATGGTCATTTCATCCAGCTGATTACTGGTAGCCTCTTCTATGATGGATATCCTCTTGTGGGTAATTATTTGGGATGTGAATATCTTCATACTTTGTGCCCATTTTGAATATTGTCATTTTCATGGTCTTTCCCAGCTCTGTGTCACCAGTTTTCTATTTTTTTACATGTTTCTACCTGAGCAACCAATTTTCCGGACCATGAGCCACTGTGAATCTATAACTCAAGCCATTTCTTCTTTCACACTAGATAACCCACCGAATGTACCTTCAAAATTGTGCCACCTGGGAAAATTTTCATTTAACTTGGAAGTATAAGGTCAGTGCTTAGTGGAGTGGTAGTGCGAAAGTCATCGTCAACCTGGCCTAGCAGACCATGCAGTCTTATCCATTAACCATGTCACTGCATTTTTCTCCTATGCTCAGGGAGGAAATAACTCTAGATGTCTTGTGCTATGATTCTTCTTTGGGATTTTTCAGATGCTCCAAGAATATAACTCTCTGCCTTAATATTTTCAGAAGTTTTGGATCTTTGGCATATGATCCAAGTAGTAAGCTAGTTTGTACTCAGTCTGGACCTGTTGTAGAAATTTCTGCCCTAGGTCTCAATCATACTGGCATCCATAAGAGTTATCTAAAAAATGGGCAGAGAATAATGATCACATGTAGAATATGTTGCCACCAAAACCTCAGGGCTCTCACTAAGCACTGTGCCTCCTTCTTTCGATGGGCAGTATAAAGTGAAGCAAGTTTTCAGGCACTTTAATGGGAATATACTTACATGTTCCATACCACTTGATTCTTAGAAATTTTACCAATATGGTAGGATTTAAATTTTTAGGGCTTATTTACCACACTTTTGGAAACATATCTAACAGCAAAGCGGCAGGGATTCTTGCTACTTACTTCTTACTATATCACCTAGCATAACATCATCAGTGTAATGGATAGCTAAGGTGTTATAAAAGATATCAAGATGATCAAAAGTCCTTCAGATAGTAGTATAACAGAAAGAAAGAGCAAAGCAGTAAACATATGCTATTTTCCTTGCTACATAAATGCAAAATGCTTCTGATTTTCCTTACTTACAAGAATATGACCAACAGTATTTGGCAGGCCTGTTGCCACACACCAGGTATCAGCGTTATGAGGATTTTCCCCTACAAAATTTTGCAGGCAGAAGAGCACTGTAATTGGCATTACCACCTCATAAGTTTATGAAAATCTGCTATCAACTTCCCAGGTTCATTAGACTTTTGCATAGGCCAAGCAGGTGATAAAATGGAGATGTGATGGGAGTCACCATCCATGCATCTTTCAGATCTTTGATGGTGGCTTTGTATTCTACATTTGCGCTAGTGAAGTTGTATTGTTTTTAATTTACCTTTTTTGATGGTTGACAGAACTTCCAGTGCTTTTACTTTTCCCTTCCTGCCATCATGATTCTAAATTCACAAGTCAGGAAAACAATATGACGTGTCTTTCAGTTAACATCTATTTCTTATCTTCTGTCTTAAATTAGGAAATAAATCACAGGATGGCTACAAAATAATACTACGTCCTCTTGAAGCCAGACTCTTTTTTACAGTGCAAGTTATGAAAGAAACTGTGTTGAACACAGTCAAAAGTGCCCTCCAATGAGCCCAGCTATACTTCCCTTTCTTGGAATTGTGTAAACCCTTTCTTGGAATTGTGTAAATCCTTTCTTGGAATTGTGTAAAATCTGCAACTTGCTTGTAACCAATTAAGTAAGGCAAAGATAATGGGAAACAACTCCCTGATTATCTCACATTATGTGGCAAAGAAGAAAAAAATATGCAGATGTAATTAAGGTCTGTAATCAGTTAACTTGGGAAAACAAAAGAGAGATAATCCCGGTTGCGTCATTTATAAGAGGGCCTAGGCTTTTCTTAAAGTAAGAGACTTCGAGGAGCAGAGGCTTTCCATTGTTAGCTTTTAAGGAGTAAGCTGCCATGGATTCTATGGTCATGATAAAATGACATCTGCCAACAATGTGAGGGGGCTTGCAAGCAGATACTTCTCTAGTAGGACATCCATGTAAGACTACAGCTCAACCAAAAGCTTGATTTGAGCCGTATAAGGCACCAGAAAACCTAGCACCCAGCTAAGTTATTCCCCAACATCTAACCTGTAGAAACTATGAGATGATGGAAGGATATTATTTTAAGACACCATTTTAATGGTATTTGGTTTCACAGCATAGAAAACTAATATAAGACATATTTTTTACTATAATCCTAGAGCAAGATTACCTGACTGCAGTACTTTGAGATTTTGGACCAGATAATTCTTAATTGTTAGGAAATGTCCTGTGCATTATAAAACATTTAGGAACATCTCCAACCTCTATGCATTAAATGCCAGTAGCACCACTCTCCTAGTTGTGACAACCAAAAAATATCTCCAGAGATTTACAAGTGTCTCCTGGAGGACAAAAGTCATCCCAGTTTCAGAACCTTTGGCATGAAGGCAACAAAAAGTGGCAGAGATTTGTCTATACCCAAATCATCAAGCTTTTGTGAGGTTGTGAGGCAATCATCAGCAGTGTAATTATTAAATGCTTTTTATTTTGTTTATTTATTTTTTTGGTAGATAGCGGGTTTCTTGCATCAGCAAATAAGCATTAGAGAAATTTAAAATTTCAACGTTATCAGTCTCATTCATATCTGTCTGCACGTCTCTATGCTTCAGGAACCTAATCCTTCCCCCAAAATGCCTTTACTTTTGGATTGCAGAAAAAGATATGAGGGATTGAATACTTCATGAGAAATTCTGGGTTTGGTTCTTAGCCATGCCTGTGGTGTGGTATTGTGATTGCAGAAAAAGAAAGACTCCTTCAAAATGCAAATGAGGCATTCTGATTCTCTATATGTTTTATTACATATATGTTTCTAGATTTTTATGTCTCTTATTTTCTCTATATATGTTTTCTAGGGATGCTAAAGGAACCAAAGAGATACCTAATCTTTCTAATGATGAAATGTCACAGCCATTCCCAATGCCATATCTTCCCACCTGTGCTTCATCCCATGCCACCACCAGTGATAATTGGAATCATCATGATACTGATTCCAGTCCCCTTCTAAATAAGGTCATTTTTGCACTCCTCAAATATATGAGCAATATATTCTCAAAATCCTATGCTAAGTGTATATTTCATTGACACCATTTCTTGAAGTCTGTCAGTTGTCCAGAAGGTATCTTAAATTATATACACAAATAAGAATAATTCAAAACATGGTTTAACATGGAAATTATTTACAAAGATATGTGTAGGACAGAGGGAAAACAGAAAAGGTACAGAAACCCAGGCTAGTGAAAGAGCAAATTTAATAATCCTAGGTCCAAGTGGATGAGAAGAGAAAGTGAAAACTGAAAACTGGGAGGAGAGTACTGTTGTTGCCGTTTCTTTTTTCTTTTCTTTTTTGTCTACTTTTTCTTAATGATGTTGACTTTAAGATATTAAGCGATTTTGTACGTTTCTCAACATTGTTTTTTTCTGGTCTTTTCTCATAATTAGATTGAGATTACGCATTCTTGGTAAGAATCCAAAAAAAAGTGATGTTTCATTCTTCTCAGTGCGTAGTATCAGGGATATACGATGCCCATAAGTCTAATTTACTTGTTTTAAATTTACTGTTTATCTGTAAAATTAACAATTTTATTTTTATAATTAATTGTTATCATCTGGGAAATGCTTTAAAACTATGCAAATATCTTATTTCTCATTATAGTTTTACTTGTCAATTTTAATATCCATCCACTGATGGTTATTTTATTTACTTATTTATTTTTAATTTTTAAATTTTACTTTAAGTTCTGGGATACATGTGCAGAAAGTGCAGGTTTGTTAAGTATACATGTGCCATGGTGGTTTGCTGCACCTATCAACCCATCGTCTAGGTTTTAAGTCCTGCATGCATTATGTACTTGTCCTAATGCTTTCCCTCCTCTTGCCCCCAGTACCCTGACAGGCCCTGGTGTGTGATATTCACCTCCCTGTGTCCATGTGTTCTCATTGTTCAACTCCCACTTATGAATGAGAACATGCAGTGTTTGATTTTCTGTTCCTGTGTTAGTTTGCTGAAAATGATGGTTTCCAGCTTCATCCATGTCCCTGAAAAGGACATGAACTCATTCTCTTTTATGGCTGCATAGTATTCCATGGTGTATATGTGCCACATTTTCTTTATCCAGTCTCTCGTTGATGAGCATTTGCTTTGGTTCAAAGTCTTTGCTATTGTAAATAGTGTGACAATAAACATATATGCATGTGTCTTTATTGTAGAATGATTTATAATCCTCTGGGTATATACCTAGTAATGAGATCACTGGGTCAAATTGTATTTCTGGTTCTAGATCCTTGAGGAATCTCCACACTATCTTCCACAATGGTTGAATTAATTTACACTCCCACCAACAGTGTAAAAGCATTCTTATTTCTCCACAGCCTTGCCAGCATCTGTTGTTCCCTGACTTTTTAATAATCACCATTCGGACTGGCATGAGATGGTATCTCATTGTGGTTTTGATGTGCGTTTCTCTAATGACCAGTGATGATGAGCTTTTTTTCATATATTTGTTGGCCACATAAATGTCTTCTTTTGAGAAGTGTCTGTTCATAACCTTTGCCCACTTTCTGATGGGGTTGTTGGTTTTCTTGTAAATTTAAGTTCCTTATAGATTCTAGATATTAGACCTTTGTCAGATAGGTAGATTGCAAAAATTTTCTCCCATTCTGTAGGTTGCCTGTTCACTCTGATGATAGTTTCTTTTGTTGTGCAGAAGCTCTTTAGTTTAATTAGATTCCATTTGTCAAGTTTGGATTTTGTTGCAATTGCTTTTGGCATTTTTGTCATGAAGTCTTTGCCCATGCCTATGTCCTGAATGATACTGCCTAGGTTTTCTTTAGAGTTTATTTGGTTTTGGATTTTACATTTAAGTCTTTAATCCTTCTTCAGTTAATTTTTGTATAAGGTGTAAAGAAGGGATCTGGTTTCTGTTTTCTGCATATGGCTAGCCAGTTTTCCCAGCACTATTTATTAAATAGGGGATCCTTTCTCCATTGCTCGTTTTTGTCAGGTTTGTCAAAGATCAGATGGTTGTAGATGTGTGGTCTTATTTCTGAGGTCTTTGTTCTGTTCTACTGGTCTATATATCTATTTTGGTACCATTACTATGCTGTTTTGGTTACTGTAGGCTTGTAGTATAGTTTGAAATCAGGTAGTGTGATACCTCCAGCTCTGTTCTTTTTGCTTAGGATTGTCTTGGCTATATGGGCTCTTTTTTGGTTTCACATGAAATTTAAAGTAGGTTTTTCTAATTCTGCATAGAAAGTCAATGCTAAATGATGAGTTAACGGGTGCAGCACACCAACATGGCACATACATACATATGTAACAAACCTGCATGCTGTGCACATGTACCCTAAAACTTAAAGTATAATAATAATAAAATTTTTTTAAAAAAAAGAAAGTCAGTGGTAGCTTTATGGAATAGCATTGAATCTATCAATTACTTTGGGAAGTATGACCATTTTCACAATATTGATTCTTCCTATCCATGAACATGGAACTTTTTTTCATGTGTCTGTGTCCAGTCTGATTTTCTTGAGCAGTGGTTCATAGTTCTCCTTGAAGAGGTCCTTCACATCCCTTGTAAGTTGGATTCCTAGGTATTTTATTCTCTTTGTAGCAGTTTTGAAGGAAAGTTCACTCATGATTTGGCTCTCTGCTTGTCTGTTGTTGGTGTATAGGAATGCTTGTGGTTTTTTCACATTGATTTTGTATCTTGAGACTTTGCTGAAGTTGCTTAGCTGAAGGAGTTTTTGGGCTGAGACAATGGGGTTTTCTAAATGTACAATCATGTCATCTGCAAACAGAGACACATTTACTTCCTCTCTTCCTATTTGAATATCCTTTATTTCTTTCTCTAGCCACATTGTCCTGGCCAGAGCTTCCAAATAACCTCTCATTATAGTTTTAGTTGTTAATTTTAACATCCATTGATGATTATTCCCTACAACATTTATATTATGTAGCATTTGTCTAATGGTGATTTTCTAATTTCATCAGACTTTTATCACACTTCTTTATTCACACTCTACTGTAAGAAATAACTGCTCTTTCACCTCCATGTATTTTTTTTATCTTATTTTCATTTTCAGTGGAGTTTCTTATTTGTTATGTATTTATTTATTGGTGTTGACATTTCTAATTATAAAGTTGCAGGGGGAGGTAGAGGTTCCAAGAACTAGAGAGGAGAGATTTTTAGAGAGAACTGCTAGGATGACTATTGCTAGAAGGGCTCAGCGGTCCTGAGGCAACTCTGCTAAAAGGGAGTTGGGGAAAATATCCTGCCCTCAAGTTTCTTCTCTCTGACATTTATCAGTGTTTTTATTAATAAAAATACACTGGAAGCCAGAAAACTAGGTACTTCTTTGATGTTATCTATACAGATTAGCCTCCTGGGGCAAGAGCAGGGTGAAGAAAAATAGCAAAAGATTCTGGAGGGACAAAGAAGAAATATCATGCAGAGTTAACTTTTAGATATGATAACTAAAATATTTCTCTTTTATTACAACAATGCAAGCAAGTCTCTCTTTCCTAGGTTTCAATAAATAAAATCTGCACCTTCTGAAGGTAATGTCCTAGTATTTTTCTTTGGGTATGGTCAGATCATATTTCATTTATGAACAACAGCTTTCTTAAAACCCTATAATGGGAAGTGACCTTTAAAACCTGCTGAATACCATACAAGATAAAAGATTTGGCAGCTCCGATGCCTTCTTTAAGCCCTAGATACTTTAACAAAATCAAAGACAGCAAGTTTAATGGTGCTCTCTTTATCCTAAACCTGACAATTTAAAACCAGAACCTCATACACAAATGTGTCACACACAGAAATCAGTTACTTTTGCATTTAAAGTTCACACTCATCCTTGCGACTACCAAGCTTATACTTAGCTTGGGGTGCCAGATCGCCTTTGTGAATACACTGAGATGCCAGTGAGAGTGTTGGTCCCAAAGTGAGATTATCTGAAATTTGCTGGACACCATCCCAGCTACATGACTGTCAATGGTCAGAGATCCAAGTTTATCTGAAATATAACTATAAAAGAGATACATGCACCTTTCTTTAAGAATGGCAGAGAAATACATGATATAAAGAATATATAGAGCTGAGTTCAATTCCTGGATATCCTTGTTAACTTTCTGTCTCGTTGATCTGTCTAATGCTGACAGTGGGGTGTTAAAATCTCCCATTATTATTGTATGGGAGTTTAAGTCCCTTTGTAGGTCACTGAGGACTTGCTTTATGAATCTGGGTGCTCCTGTGTTGGGTGCATATATATTTAGGATAGTTAGCTCTTCTTGTTGAATTGATCCCTTTACCATTATGTAATGGCCTTCTTTGTCTCTTTTGATCTTTGTTGGTTTAAAGTCTGTTTTATCAGAGACTAGGATTGCAACCCCTGCCTTTTTTTGTTTTCCAGTTGCTTGATAGATCTTCCTCCATCCCTTTATTTTGAGTCTATGTGTGTCTCTGCACGTGAGATGGGTTTCCTGAATACAGCACACTGATGGGTCCTGACTCCTTATCCAGTTTGCCAGTCTGTGTCTTTTGATTGGAGCATTTAGCCCATTTACATTTAACGTTAATATTGTTATGTGTGAATCTGATCCTGTCATTATGATGTTAGTTGGTTATTTTGCTCATTAGATGCTATAGTTTCTTCCTAGCCTCGATGGTCTTTACAGTTTGGCATGTTTTTGCAGTGGCTGGTACCAGTTGTTCCTTTCCATGTTTAGTGCTTCCTTCAGGAGCTCTTTTAGGGCAGGCCTGGTGGTGACAAAATCACTCAGCGTTTGCTCGTCTGTAAAGTATTTTATTTCTCCTTCACTTATGAAGCTTAGTTTGGCGGGATAGGAAATTCTGGGTTGAAAATTCTTTTCTTTAAGAATGTTGAATATCGGCCCCCACTCTCTTCTGGCTTGTAGAGTTTCTGCTGAGAGATCAGCTGTTAGTCTGATGGGCTTCCCTTTGTGGGTAACCCGACCTTTCTCTCTGGCTGCCCTTAACATTTTTTCCTTCATTTCAACTTTGGTGACTCTGACAATTATGTGTCTTGGAGTTGCCCTTCTCGAGGAGTATCTTTGTGGCGTTCTCTGTATTTCCTGAATCTGAATGCTGGCCTGCCTTGCTAGATTGGGGAAGTTCTCCTGGATAATATCTTGCAGAGTGTTTTCCAACTTGGTTCCATTCTCCCCATCATTTTCAGGTACACCAATCAGACGTAGGTTTGGTCTTTTCACATAGTCCCAAATTTCTTGGAGGCTTTGTTCATTTCTTTTTATTCTTTTTTCTCTAAACTTTCCTTCTCTCTTCATTTCATTCATTTCATCTTCCATCAGCGATACCCTTTCTTCCAGTTGATCGCATCTGCTACTGAGGCTTCTGCAATCTTCGCGTAGTTCTCGAAACTTGGCTTTCAGCTCCATCAGCTCCTTTAAGCCCTTCTCTCCATTGGTTATTCTAGTTATCCAGTCTTCTAAGTTTTTTTCAAAGTTTTTAACTTTTTTGCTATTGTTTTGAATTTCCTCTCGTAGCTCAGAGTAGTTTGATCGTCTGAAGCCTTCTTCTCTCAACTCATCAAAGTCATCCTCCATCCAGCTTTGTTCCGTTGCTGGTGAGGAACTGCGTTCCTTTGCAGGAGGAGAGGTGCTCTGTTTTTTAGAGTTTCCAGTTTTTTTGGTCTGTTTTTTCCCCATCTTTGCGGTTTTATCTACTTTTTGTCAAGTGGACCTAATAGACATCTACAGAACTCTCCACCCCAAGTCAACAGAATATACATTTTTTTCAGCACCACACCACACCTATTCCAAAATTGACCACATAGTTGGAAGTAAAGCTCTCCTCAGCAAATGTAAAAGAACAGAAATTATAACAAACTGTCTCTCAGATCACAGTGCAATCAAACTAGAACTCAGGATTAAGAAACTCACTCAAAACCGCTCAACTACATGGAAACTGAACAACCTGCTCCTGAATGACTATTGGGTACATAATGAAATGAAGGCAGAAATAAAGATGTTCTTTGAAACCAATGAGAACAAAGACACAACATACCAGAATCTCTGGGACACGTTCAAAGCAGTGTGTAGAGGGAAATTTATAGCACTAAATGCCCACAAGAGAAAGCAGGAAAGATCCAAAATTGACACCCTAACATCACAATTAAAAGAACTAGAAAAGCAAGAGCAAACACATTCAAAAGCTAGCAGAAGGCTAGAAATAACTAAAATCAGAGCAGAACTGAAGGAAATAGAGACACAAAAAACCCTTCAAAAAATTAATGAATCCAGGAGCTGGTTTTTTGAAAAGATCAACAAAATTGATGGACCGCTAGCAAGACTAATAAAGAAGAAAAGAGAGAAGAAACAAATAGATGCAATAAAAAATGAAAAAGGGGATATCACCACCGATCCCACAGAAATACAATCTACCATCAGAGAATACTACAAACACCTCTATGCAAATAAACTAGAAAATCTAGAAGAAATGGATAAATTCCTCGACAAATACACCCTCCCAAGACTAAACCAGGAAGAAGTTGAATCTCTGAATAGACCAATAACAGGTTCTGAAATTGTGGCAATAATCAATAGCTTACCAACCAAAAAGAGTCCAGGACCTGATGGATTCACAGCTGAATTCTACCAGAGGTACAAGGAGGAACTGGTACCATTCCTTCTGAAACTATTCCAATCGATAGAAAAAGAGGGAATCCTCCCTAACACATTTTATGAAGCCAGCATCGTCCTGATACCAAAACCTGGCAGAGACATAACCAAAAAAGAGAATTTCAGACTAATATCCTTGATGAACATTGATGCAAAAATCCTCAATAAAATACTGGCAAACCGAATCCAGCAGCACATCAAAAAGCTTATCCACCATGATCAAGTGGGCTTCATCCCTGGGATGCAAGGCTGGTTCAACATACGCAAATCAATCAATGTAATCCAGCATATAAACAGAACCAAAGACAAAAACCACATGATTATCTCAATAGATGCAGAAAAGGCCTTTGACAAAATTCAACAACGCTTCATGCTAAAAACTCTCAATAAATTAGGTATTGATGGGACGTATCTCAAAATAATAACAGCTATCTATGACAAACCCACAGCCAATATCATACTGAATGGGCAAAAACTGGAAGCATTCCCTCTGAAAACTGGCACAAGACAGGGATGCCCTCTCTCACCGCTCCTATTCAACATAGTGCTGGAAGTTCTGGCCAGAGCAATCAGGCAGGAGAAGGAAATAAAGGGTATTCAATTAGGAAAAGAGGAAGTCAAATTGTCCCTGTTTGCAGATGACATGATTGTATATCTAGAAAACCCCATTGTCTCAGCCCAAAATCTCCTTAAGCTGATTAGCAACTTCAGCAAAGTCTCAGGATACAAAATTAATGTACAAAAATCACAAGCATTCTTGTACACCAATAACAGACAAACAGAGAGCCAAATCATGAGTGAACTCCCATTCACAATTGCTTCAAAGAGAATAAAATACCTAGGAATCCAACTTACAAGGGATGTGAAGGACCTCTTCAAGGAGAACTACAAACCACTGCTCAATGAAATAAAAGAGGATACAAACAAATGGAAGAACATTCCATGCTCATGGGTTGGAAGAATCAATATCGTGAAAATGGCCATACTGCCCAAGGTAATTTATAGATTCAATGCCATCCCCATCAAGCTACCAGTGACTTTCTTCACAGAATTGGAAAAAACTACTTTAAAGTTCATATGGAACCAAAAAAGAGCCCGCGTCGCCAAGTCAATCCTAAGCCAAAAGAACAAAGCTGGAGGCATCACGCTACCTGACTTTAAACTATACTACAAGGCTACAGTAGCCAAAACAGCATGGTACTGGTACCACAACAGAGACATAGATCAATGGAACAGAACAGAGCCCTCAGAAATGATGCCGCATAGCTACAACTATCTGATCTTTGACAAACCTGACAAAAACAAGAAATGGGGAAAGGATTCCCTATTTAATAAATGGTGCTGGGAAAACTGGCTAGCCATATGTAGAAAGCTGAAACTGGATCCCTTCCTTACACCTTATACAAAAATTAATTCAAGATGGATTAAAGACTTATATGTTAGACCTAAAACCATTAAAATCCTACAAGAAAACCTAGGCAATACCATTCAGGACATAGGCGTGGGCAAGGACTTCATGTCTAAAACACCAAAAGCAATGGCAACAAAAGCCAAAATCGACAAATGGGATCTCATTAAACTAAAGAGCTTCTGCACAGCAAAAGAAACTATCATCAGAGTGAACAGACAACCTACAGAATGGGAGAAAATTTTTGCAACCTACTCATCTGACAAAGGGCTAATATCCAGAATCTACAATGAACTCAAACAAGTTTACAAGAAAAAAACAAACAACCCCATCAAAAAGTGGGCAGAGGACATGAACAGACACTTCTCAAAAGAAGACATTTATGCAGCCAAAAAACACATGCAAAAATGCTCATCATCACTGGCCATCAGAGAAATGCAAATCAAAACCACAGTGAGATACCATCTCACACCAGTTAGAATGGCCATCATTAAAAAATCAGGAAACAACAGGTGCTGGAGAGGATGTGGAGAAATAGGAACACTTTTACACTGTTGGTGGGACTGTAAACTAGTTCAACCATTGTGGAAGTCAGTGTGGCGATTCCTCAGGGATCTCGAACTAGAAATACCATTTGACCCAGCCATCCCATTACTGGGTATATACCCAAAGGACTATAAATCATGCTGCTATAAAGACACATGCACACGTATGTTTATTGCGGCACTATTCACAATAGCAAAGAGTTGGAACCAACCCAAATGTCCAACAACGATAGACTGGATTAAGAAAATGTGGCACATATACACTATGGAATACTATGCAGCCATAAAAAATGATGAGTTCGTGTCCTTTGTAGGGACATGGATGAAACTGGAAAACATCATTCTCAGTAAACTATCGCAAGGACAAAAAACCAAACACCGCATGTTCTCACTCATAGGTGGGAATTGAACAATGAGAACTCATGGACACAGAAAGGGGAACATCACACTCCGGGGACTGTTGTGGGGTGGGGGGAGCGGGGAGAGACAGCATTAGGAGATACACCTAATGCTAAATGACGAGTTAATGGGTGCAGGAAATCAACATGGCACATGGATACATATGTAACAAACCTGCACATTGTGCACATGTACCCTAAAACCCTAAAGTATAATTAAAATAAATAAATAAATAAATAAATAAATAAAAGAATATATAAAAAACATGTAATTAGTCTTAGAGTTGACTTCATTGGCTTCTCAAAGGTTGTAGATATGGATTAAAATGTTATCATAAAAACAAGGTGTTTAACTTTTTCTGTAGACCATTGCAATTTGGGGTGGCTTAATAGAAGGATGTGTTTAGAGTCATGAAGGACTGTTTAGACCATGTTCTTGGTGTTAGCTGATTTTGAACAAGTAACATGCTCTATCTCAGACTTAGCTTTCTTGTTTGTAAGATAATATTTCCCGGGATTTTTTTTAAGAATTAGAGATGCAATATTTAAAGTAAATGCAGTTAGTAGCCATTAAACCATAAAACTACTCTTATACTCACTAAAAAATTATATTAACACATTGAGTTAATTAACTCACTGACATGGTTTTTTGTTGTCATTGCTTTCGTTTTCTTTAAAATTTTTTAAATTTTTAAACCACGTTGAATTTTGCATGTGTTCACACACTGACATCTATACACCAGTTAATTAAGTGTATTTTAAGATCTCTACTAGCTAAGAAGCACTGGAACCTACTGAGTCACTGGAACCGTATCCTCTGTAGGCTCTCTTAGTCTTCTGTTAAGTGTTATTTTTTTTTATCCTAAAGAAGTAAGACTTCAAAGAATATAGTTATCTGTAGTCACATAAAATATTAGAGATAACTCTTATAGGAATCACACTTATTGATATAAAATGTGCCCCACAGTTCTTATTCAGCAATATTTTGTTTCATAATGTCCATATACCATCTAAAAACCATACTAGGTTCTGTTAAATATGGCAACATTTTATTACTTGTGTTTGGGGAATAAGGTGGGGATCTATATATTTGTTTATATGCCTTTTACCAACTATTTGGGAGGTAGCCATGAGAATGCCAGTGGTGCCTCAGAGAAGCATGTGCTACAGTCCAGAGTAAGAGAGGACAGACCATAACAAGGCTGTGAGTGAGGGCATTCTTCTCTTCCCACTTGGAAGAAATCTTTTCATATATTTTGTGCACTTTCCAAAAGAAAAAGGAGCTGAATCTCCCACAGTATTGCACAGCAAGGTTCTGGCTTAAGTAAGCTGAGTACTAAGGGAATAAGTGAGGCCCCTGAAGAGTATAATATAGAGGCATACATTCAGGGAGTACATCTACAGCAGCAATGCTGTTAGAGATTTTTACTTCAAACAATTTAATTAGTCCAAAGATTAGAATATTAACTAAGACTCTCATTATATGAGTCTTAACAGAAATTGCTTTTTAAAAAATAAATTATTATCAATGTTAATGCACACAATACTGAAAACACATAAGCAATTTTTTAAAAGATATGGATATTGATTCATGGTCATTTTATAAAATTTTCAACATAGGGTCTTTCCTTTGAATGGAAACTGTTACTGTTCCCCCAGGGTCTCTTGTTTGAACCTCTTCACTTCTTGCTCAGTTGTGTCTCTGGAAGAACCCACTCTTACCAAAGGACTCAGCTACCAGTAATGATGACCATTGAGCAGACATAAGGCTTGATTTTGGTTCCTCTGCTGTGCTGTACTTCTCCCTACTTCAGGCTTTTGTACAATTTATTCCATTTGATCAGAACACTCTTCATTCCACCTGGCTAATACTCAGTAACTGATTAATTTACAGCTTAAATGTTTCTCCCTCAGGGAAGTCTACCTTGATCCACCAGGCTAACATGATTCTTCCTTGTGTATGCTCTGGGGCACTTGAAAATTTATCAGTTATAAAAACAATGTTTATTTTCCCTTGTCCCTCGCCTATAGATTCTCTAACAAAAAGTAGGTTCCTTTCCTGTCCATTGTGTCTAAGCCCATGTAGCTAATTGCCTTTTGAATATCTCTACTTGGATATTCAAGGCATCTCATTAATAAACCCTCCCCTCCATTTGAGCCATATTCATATTATCTGCCTCTTTCTCTCCCTTCACCCTCAATTTTTACCTTGCCCTACATTTTCTATCTTTGAATGATGCCATGGTCGACTCAGGTTTGTGATGTTCCTTTTGGAGTCTTGGAATTTCCCACCATACCACATGGAGGCATCCAATTCTATGTTTTTGGGCCCAAGCTTTCCAGGAGAAATGAAAACTTACAATGATATTTAAGATAAAGAGATGTATTAGTCCATTCTCACACTGCTATAAAGACATACTTGAAACTGGATAATTTTTTTAAAAAAGAGGTTTACTTGGCTCACAGTTCTGCAGGCTGTACAGGCTTCTGCTTCTGGGGAGGCCTCAGGAAACTTACAACCATGTTTGAAGGCAAAGGGGAAGCAAGCACATTTTCAAATGGCCAGCAAGGAAGAAAGAGTGAACAGGGAGGTGCTATACACTTTCAAACAACCAGATCTCATGAGAACTCTATTACAAGACAGAATTAGGGGGATGGGCTAAACTATTAGAAACTAACCCAGTGATTCAATCGCCTCCGACCAGGCCCAACCTCCAACACTGGGGAATTACAATTCAACATGAGATTTGGGTAGGGATACAGAGCCAACCCTCATCCAGAGGTATAACTCTAATCCTTCCTACTTACTTTTATTATTTATGACAATTAGTCTGTCTTACACTTACATATACTAATTCTGTAACAAAAGTCTTACTTATCATTGTGCTTGATTGCAAATAAATGCTTTGCATTTTCTTCACCTGCATTTGATATTGTCAGTATTCTGAATTTTGGCCAATCTAATAGATGTGTAGTGGCGTCCTGTTGTTTTAATTTTCATTTTCTTTATGACATGCTATGGAGTATCTTTTGATATTCTTACTTGCATTTTATGCGGAAGTTGTAGTCATTTTAACAATTTTAGGTGTTGTCAAACTTTTGTAATTCTTAAAAGTTAAATGCATTTTTCTTCAAAAGAAAAAGAATTCTTTCAATGCCTTCTTGCAAACTTCTTTATCTCACAGTAGAGGGACATTACAAAACTGTCATAAAAATTGTCCACAAAACTTTTTCTGGGATCATTGAACTCCTGAGATAATTACAGTGTTTACTCAATTCATGTCTACAAACAATACCCAGATTATTTATATCTCATGAAAAGCTTTTGAAATTATCTATGGATAATTTAGCAATTACACTGACACAACATTATCACCCAAAGTCCACAGTTGACCTTAGATTTCCCTCTTGTTGTGCCTTCTACTGGTTTTGACTAACGTATAATGACATATATCCACCTTTATAGTATCATACAAAGTAGTTTCTCTACTGAAAAAATCCTCTGTGCTCTGCCTGTTCATCCCTTCCTTCCCTAACTTCTGGGAACTACTGATCTTTTTACTGTCCTCATAGTTTTGCCTTTCAGGCTTTTCAGATTGGCTTCTTTCATTTGGTAATATGCATTTAAGGATCCTTCATTCCTTCTCATAACTTGAGAGAAAAAATCCATTTTGGCAAATACTAGGGAGCTCGACTGCTGGATCATACGGTAAGCGTAGGTTTAGTTTAGTAATAAACCATCAAACGGTCTTCCAAAGTGGCTGTACCATTGTTTATTCCCACAAGTAATGAATGAGACCTCCTGTTTTTCCACATCTTCACCTGCATTTGGTATTGTCAGTATTCTGAGATTTGGCCATTCTAATAGGTGTGTATCTTGTTGTTTTAATTTACATTTTCTTTATTACATGCTATGGAGTATCTTTTGATATGCTTACTTGCCATCTCCATATCTTCTTTGGTGAAGTATCTGTTAAGATCTTTGGCCCATTTTTTAATTGAGTTGGTCATGTTCTCTCTGCCAACATTACCCATTAGTTCTTGTATTTTGTCTACTTTGTTCCATTAGAGCCCTTCACATATTAAACATAGTTGCTTTAAATTCCCAGTCTGATAATTCTGATATTCTGGCCATATTTGAGTCTGGTTCCAACGCTTAAAACTGTGTTTTTTACTTTTCAGTACGCCTCATAATTTTTTTTGCTGAAAGCTGAAGATGATGTACTAGGTGAAAGGAATTTCAGTAAATAGGCTTTTATTAACATATTGGTAAGACGTGGGAGGAGAAAAAGTGTTCTATAGTTTTATAATCAGGTCTCAATCTTTTGGTGAGCCTGTGCCCCTAGATTATGAATCTCACAAGCACCTCTCAGGTTATTCCCTTTCCTTAGGTGAGACAGGATGGCTAGCATGGGCTGAAATTGAGTATTTCCCTTACCTCAGATGGGTTAGGCTCTCATAAAACCCCAATAGGTTAGGTTCTGGTAAATAGTTTATGTTGAGAGAAGGACTTATTAAGAAGAACAGAATGTTCTGGCATATTTCAAAATGTTACTTGCCCCTCTTCCTGCTTGAAGCAGACGATTTGTCTCTGATATTCACTGTGAGAACATGGTAGAACAAAACTTTACATTTGAAGTGTAGTTTGACAAGCAGGACTCTTTCAGAATGAACCAAGGAGCATACTCTATTACCTGAACAATGAGTCAACAGTGACCTCAGGCTCACTAGTCAACAGGAAAGTGCCCTCAAACTCTGCTTTTCTAGGGTTGAGTGCTTCTCTTCTCCTGGCAGGAGGTACTGTCCCTGAAGTCAACTTCCTACAGATCCCTAGGTATTCCAGGTAATGGGCAACTGTATTTCTTAGGCAACAATTCTAAACAGCTAGAATTGCAACTCAGAATGATTGGTGACCCAGTAATATTGTCATCCCTCTACCGAAAAAGTTGTTTTCTAAAAATGTGAGGATTATAGAGTCCCCCTTCTACTGTTCAAAATGAAATACTCCACTGCATATCTAGAAAGTGTTATCGTCATGCATGCTTCTCCATAGGATTAACAAGAGGGCCAGAAGGAACTGTATTTTCTCTCCTTATTGAACACTTACCTTGTACATTTCCCTCAATAAAACACATTCTTTAGTGCATACCATGTGTTTTGGAATTACCCTGATGTATGATACGTGGTGACCACAAAGAGGCCCACTTTGCAGAATACTTATACTTACTCATTCTAGGATATCTGTTCGCCTAGGAATGTCATAGATATGGTCCTTTCTTGTTTGTTGCTAGTTTCTTCTTTTTCTCTGTCTCCCCTGTCCTTTCATAAAATCCCTTCCCCTCCAAAAACATAATAACAATAAAATATTTTTCTAAAATGTTAATGAAAGAGAAATAAGCAAAATTCCCTCTAACCCAGAGTAACATGCATGAAGTTAACTCTATCCTTTCTAGAAAAATTCTAGTCCAAAGCTCAGGCCAGGGATCTAGAAAATATCCAAAATAGTTACTAATACTTGTAAACATATTTAAAAAACAACCCCTCTCCCTTTATTCATATGGAAAAATATGGCTTCAATTCAACAAGTTTTCTATGTATGTATTCTCAGTAATCAAATGTTCAAGTAAATACATACTATGATTTTTTATTCAATTCAAAACCCTACAATGATAATGTATATAATATGTATAGAGAGAAGAGTATGCTACACTACTGTATATGACATATGCTATGTACTCTGTACCATACTATGTAATTCATTATAATATAAAGGTAATTTATATAGGACCAAAGTTTGGGTGCAGGAGCATGCACATGGCTCAAGAAAACAGAACTTGGTATATTTTGAGGAGACTGACATGAGAAGTGCGAGATTGGAATTTCTCTTCTCTTATGAGAGGGAGAGCTATAAGGATCATGTAAGCCCAAGCCTGAAGAATTCTTTCCAGCCACGGGCAGAGTTTTTTCAAGGAATGAAGCCAATATAACTGAAAGCAGAGGTGAAAAAGTAAGAAACACTATGACACCGTCTTATATTGAAGAGAGCAAATACATTTTATTTGTAGTTTGCTCTATGTGTATTGTAGTTTTAAAAGTAAGTTTAAGTTTGTTTTATGACATTTAAAACTGAATGACTTCCGATTAATTATCTTTCTTCTATAATGTGATGTATATTTCTTCTCTACAAATCAGAATTATATTTTGGCCTAGTTCGTTTCTTAAGAGGTAAACAGGGTATTTATAAGGCTCCTGGCAGGAAAAAAGACTTGACAATCTGAAGAAATAAACTGAAAATAATTATTAAAGAGACAACTTATGGAGGTGTGGTCAGGGTCAGAGAAACCAACAAGATATGAGAAAGCTGTTGGGAATGAGGAACAATAGAAAGCTTGTCCTACCCCTGGGACCCCAGAAGGGCAAACAGAGGGAATTTTATCAGAAGGTGGTGAAGGCTGTGGCATGGAGAGAACCTGTGAACCTTTCTCCTGCATGAGCAGAGGCCAATTAAATTACATCTCACTATATCTTTTAGGCAGTGTGATAATTAAACAACCCAACTTCTACCATAATCAGTGTGTACTTCTCTAAAATAACAAGTATGAAAGAATGTGCCTCTGTATTTTTAAATTTTAATTTCTATTACATTGGTTTGCCATAAATTGATTCAGTGTGGTAGAAGCATTCTTTATCATCTCTCCCTTTACATTTCTGTGAATTCTGTTTTCTCTGTTGATTGAGCATTAAAATATTTAAAGAGGTTTCCTTGGTGAGTTTAAATTCAATGTTAATATTTTATTAAGGTATAGCTTCACAAAGAAATGCAACAATCGACAATGATCAGAGGCCCTGGACTTTGGAAATGAGTAAGAGTCGGCTTATAAAAATACCATTTTAAGTAGTCTTCTTTCTGATTGGCCAGAATTAAGTAAAATCAAACAGAAGTTTTGTTCAGTTGTGCTTGTACTTAAGCTCTCTTTTTTTCCTGTGATGCTTTTCCAAGGGCAAATGTGATTGAAGCAAGGTAGTCTATCAGTATTCTTACTCATTCTAGGATATCTGTTCTCCCGGGACTGTCATAGATAGGGTCCTTTCTTGTTTGTTGCTAGTTTCTTCTTTTTCTCTGTCTCCTTATTCCTTCATAAAGTCCCTTCCCCTCAAAAAAACATAATAACAATACATTTTTTTCTAACGTATTAATGAAAGAGAAATAAGCAAGATTCCTTCTAACCCAGAGTAACATGTATGAAGTTAACTCTATCCTTTCTAGAGAAATTCTAGTGAAAAGCTCAGGCCAGTGATCTAGAAAAGGCAGTACCAAGACTACAGTGTGATGTTAGAGAACATGGGGTGGAGCAGGCAGATCTTGCTGAATGTTTCAAAATAATTCCTGTAGACAATTGTATATTCTCTCCCTAATTATGTCCACAGATTGGCAACACACAGGCCCTGTTCACCTCTAAAATATATTTTACTTTAGTCTCAAAAAAGTGTTAATATGGTCAATGTTTATAGGTAGATGATGTTACTCACATTTAAAAATGGAAAGGTTTTTACATGTAATTCCAAATTTCCCTCTTCTCTTGAAAAATGTGACTGTCAAATAATGGTATGAATTCAACTGAAGCTTTCCATCTTAAAGGGTACAAAATCTACAGCTCACTACGATCTATTGTATTTAGAAGCCAAATTGCCGTTTCACTTATCATGACATGTATACTGTTTTTCTTTTCTGAATATCAAGTTAAGAAAAAAGTTAAAATATTTCTTACATTCTTGTGTATTATAAGTAGAAAAGTAAAAACTAAATTAAATTAAAAGGCTATAGATTTCAAGAAAACTAAAGAAAGTGGATTTCTTTGATTAAAAAAATTAAAAATCATACCTAGTTTATGAAAGTTGCATCTTTGTCAAAACACCAATTAAAATTACCTTACAAAATAAATCCTGCCCTTTTAATCATGGGCATTCTTTTCCTGGCCACTGTCAGCAGTGATATGGCTACTCACTCCTATTTTACCCACTGGTATGAGAATATTTTGAGGCATACTCTTTTTCCTTTTCTCTTTTCAGATCCCCATCCCCTCCCACCACACAAACATTCACATTCACATTCACATTTAAATTCACATTCACATTCACAGTATGAATACCTCAGACTTACATTCTGCCTTTGAGTCTTAGTTGCTTTGCATATACTGATATTTCTTAAAGTTTCAAACCCTTAAAGGTGTAAATAATTATCATTATTTTATGAAAGAGTATATCAAAAAGATTGAGAATATTGTTTGAAATCCTAAGGTTTGTAAACAGTATTCCAACTCTTGGATTAAACTTCATGGTTGTACAACTACACATTTATATAAATGGTAAATATATTTTGAAAGTGACTGCCTTTAAAAAAATGAAGAATTATTAGGATAAAAGTCATAGAATAGAGGATTAAATGTTATTGAATCAATAACTAATTTGCTACAAATATTCCATGTTATCAGAAGGCTAGCTCTTCTCCTTTGAAAAGTTCACCCAAATATATCCCTTTGGTGCATTATAAATATGCAATGTATTTAAAAATATAAAATTGTCAGACGAGTATAATTATTAAAGAAATATACTATAAAATGAATGAATTCTTCATAACGATGACCTTAGTATATAGTCTGATAGCAGAAATGTTGATGCTGAGATTTAGAAAACATAGGAAGTAATGGAGAGTGAGATATAGCATATTATGTTACAAGGCACTATTTCACTTCATTTAGCAAGGCCTGAGTAAACTACTGAGAGAGACCACTATGTTAAAATTTGTTTAAAGAATCAAAATAATTCAATGATTAAAAATTGAAATTACAACTTATTGATCATTAATTATTTCTAAGGCATAATTATACTATGTCCTTTATATACAGTATGCCTTTTATTTCTTACATATTCTGAGGTTAAGCTTGATATTGAGTCTAAGGCTAATCAATGTTGCTAAATTGTAGGAATCCAAGGGACGGCTAGTAAGGGGCACAGCTAGAATTCAACTCCAGGACTATTTTGCTTCAAGTTAGCTTCTCTTAATCATTATGCCACACTGTTACTTCTGCTAAGAAGAAATTAAGTGTTAATATAGAAAGAAATAATAAGAACAACAGAAGAGTAATGCTTAAAGAGAGAAATAATTAAGTTGGATAAGTTAATACAGAAAAGACAAGACAGTGTTAATAGAGACTTTTCTGAAGTAGTGATATTACTTTCTTTTTTTTTTTTGAGATGGAGTCTTACTCTGTCGCCCAGGCTGGAGTGCAGTGGTGCTATCTCAGCTCACTGCAAGCTCCGCCTCCCGGGTTCTTGCCATTCTCCTGCCTCAGCCTCCCGAGTAGCAGAGACTACAGGCGCCTGCCACCACGCCTGGCTATTTTTTTTCTATTTTTAGTAGAGACAGGGTTTCACTGTGTTAGCCAGGATGGTCTCGATCTCCTGACCTCGTGATCCACCTGCTTCGGCCTCCCAAAGTGCTGGGATTACAGGCGTGAGCCACCGCGCCTGGCCATGATATTACTTTAAGTGTTTTTAATCACATTTTGTGGTAGGCATTACTAGCATTCACAATTATTTAAGATTTTTCTCCTCAACTCATAGATGATAACCCTCCCCAGCTGCATTACACAAAGGTAGGGCCATGTGACTAATGGCAGCCAATGAGCTATAACTAAAAACGGTGCATGTCTTTTGTGGGCAGAAGCATTGAAAAGCAGATAAGAGTAACAATACAGAAGATATTTATATGTCTGTGAGGAGCAGATGTCCCTACCAATACAAAATGGTTAAGTTGCATGCGTAAGATCTAGGCTTTTGTTTTCTTGAGCTCCTGAGATTTGAAATTATTTGTCACTATGGCATAGTCTATCCCATATTTCCTAATATAATGAATATCAAATACATACAAAACATTACTGATAACAGGCTTATAAATATTTTAATGAGTTTTCTCTTTCTACATATAAACAGAAATACGCACCACACACACACACACACACACACACACACATATATGTAAGATTTATATAAAAGAACTGGCTTATGTGATTGTGGAAGCTGGAAAGTTTGAAATTTGTAGGGCATTCAAGCAGGCTGGAAATTCAAGTAAGAGTTGATGTCATAGTCTTGAGTTTAAAATCTGTAGGATAGGCCAGATGAAACTCAGGCACAGTTCTACATTGTGGTCTTGAAGTAGAATTGCTTCTTCCCCAGCAAACTTCTCTTTTCTCAATGCCTTCAACTAACTGAAAAAGGCCCACTTTTGTTATGATGGATAATTTGCTTTACTTAAAGTCAAATGATTGTAAATGGTATTCACATTCACAAATACCTTCAAAGAAGCATCTAGATGTGTTTTACCACACAACTGGGCAACTTATCCTAGCCAAGGTGATACATAAAATTAACCATTACAATAAGTAATAAAAATAATGTACACCATCTTATTTAATGTCAATATTGTCAGTAATATTGATATCTCCCATAGGAAATACATGTATTTCTCATGGAAATTCAGGTTCTGCCTATGCATAAGCTCTTGAAAATTGTAATAGAAAATAAGTCAAATTATTAACCTACTCAAATATTTACATAGTGTTATGGGCTGAATTGTGCACCCCAAAATATGTTGAAGTCCTAACCCCAGTACTTCAGAATGTGACCTTATTTGGAGATGAGTTTTTTTTACAGAGGTAGTCACCTTAATTGAGGTCATTAGTGTAAGTCCTAATCCAATGTGACTGGTGTCCTTACTGAAGGGAGAAATTTGGACACAGAGATATACATAGATGATGAGGTGAGGAAGCAGGGAGAAGACAGCCATCTATGCGTTTCCTCTCGAACTTCAGAAAGACTTAACCCTTCTCACACTTTCATTTTGCACTTTTGGCCTCTAGAGCTGTGAAACGATAAATTGCCATTGTTTACAACACCCACTCTGTTAATCATTCTTTGCTTCAGGAATCTTAGCTAACCAGTACACATAGTGTAAGCAAAACATTTCAATGAACTATTTTATGACTGAATCTAATTGATAAATTAGTAGTGTTATATGTTTCTATTCTTTTTGTTTTCCACTATTTTTTTAATGATGGTGAAAGAATAAAAAAATAAAATATGAGAATTCCCACTGAGTGCAAGGTCATGCTAACTTATTAAATGTTTCTGCTTCAACTAGATTTGAAAGACATATTTGAAATTTGCATGTCATATACTCTTTAAAACTAATATATGTAAAAAGTTGTAACATTCTATTATTAGAAAAGATACACAGTATTAGTATGTTTTTATTTATAGTGATTCTTTTTGAAATATTTAAAATGCCTTTCTAATGTAAACCTTTTATAGTTGGTTATAGCTTCACAAATTATTTGTAAATAGTAAGAATAAATAGTCCATATTTTTTACTGTTAGCAATCAAAATGTGAATTCACCATTGATATAAAAATACTTTTCTTTCTGTATCATACTAAAGATGAAACTCAAAATTTCCTTTCAAATTGGTGTGAATATATTAAATAGACTTTGATTTAAGCAAAACAATATTATGTATGACTGTTTAAAAAGAAAAATGAAAGATAATAACAATCAATAGAGAAAAAAGCATGATATGTAAAATATTAATCCAAAATAAAGACATCCTAAAGTTTATACCATCTTAAAAATTAACATATTCATTAGCATGTGCATAAAATATTTAATTTGTCATTTTCCTTACTATTGATGTTTTATAAAAATAAGGTAATGATAAACTTTTTTATAAAGTTTTGTAGATGTTCTTTTAAAAAATAACCATAAATTGAAAAATTTATTGAAATATATTTTTCTACTCAAGAAAATACACTTGTGAGATCCAGGGAGAGAAAGTGGAACAATAGCCAAGATGTATAATACTTTTTAAATTAATTACAGTATTGTTAACAGTAATGATTTTTCTCTTTACAGTGCCTTCCCTGAAAGAATATATGTAATAGTTAAAACATTTTTGTAAAAATATAACATATATCTTCAAATATGTTTCTTAAGCAAAGAAGGAATTGTCAAATTTGCCTTGAGCCTACTTGAAATCTCTGCTGTAGCTTACATGAGAAAGGAATGTTTCCAGTTAACTATTCATTTATTTTAGGTAAATGAATTAGGTAAATTCATTTGTAAATGTAGGTAAATTCATTTGTAAACAAAATGAATCTTTTATTTTGGCAAAGGACATTAACAAGTTGTTCGAAGGTTGAGCTGTGATATAGTTAGGCTTTGTGTCCCCACACACATCTCAAGTTATAATCTCCATTATCCCCATAATACCTATGTGTCAAGGGAAAGACCAGGTGGACATAATTGAATCATGGGAGCTGTTGCACCTATGCTGTTCTCATGACAGTGAGTGAGTTCTCACGAGATCTGATAATTTTATAAGGGGCTCTTCCCCCATTGCTTGGCATGTCTCCCTCTTGCCACCCTGTGAAAAAGATGCCTTGCTTCCTCTGTGCCTTCCGCCATGATGGTAAGTTTCCTGAGGCCTGCCCAACCTTGTGGAAGTGTGAGTCAATTACACCTCTTTCCTTTCTAAATTACCCAGTCTTGGGAAGTTCTTTATAGCAGTATGAAAATGGACTAATACAGGCTGGAAATACTGTCAATTATCTTTAGGTAATTTTTAAAGGATATATTCATAGAAATAAGAAAAAGCACATTATATTATGTGTATTTCCTAAATATGCAAATATACTTCACTCACATACTAATCACTTTAGGGGTACAACTTCTGTGTTATTAGAATACTTGCCTGACTTCAGTTGCTTTATTCATTCAATTTTCCTAAATGAAAAGCAATAATACCATCTAACATTAACAAAACCTAATGAATATCCAGAAGCTTGGTTCAGCATATTGGAACATTAACGTTTCATAGGAGATATTATGTTAATGTCAAAATTGATTCTTATTGTAGCCACATGTACTCTGGCATACAATTTAATACTGAGTTCTATGTCAAGATTAAAACTGAATCATATTAGAGTTAAGTGAATACTAGAAAATTGCCTAATATTATTATTTATTAAACTGAAGTCCAGACAGCTTAAGAAACTTGTCCAAGAGCATATAGCTACTTATGACTAAAACTAGGACTATAAACTAGATCAATTAGGACTGTATTTATGGATACTTGGTGGACACTTCACAGAGAACACTTACAGCCATTACAGTGCAAACTGCTTGATCCCTGTAATTAGAAACAGGCTGAAAATTATTAGGTTATTGTGCTTTACTTTGTAAATTTTATCACATATAAGTCTCAACGTGCTGGTTAAGAATTGCCAGGCATATTGCCCATGTAGGATTCCCCTCATTACCTTGGATAGTGATTTGTCCCTAGTAAGTGTTGAATAAGAAGCTATACTTTGCATCAATGTCAGCCTTCCCCAATTTCAGAAGTCATGGCTATAACTGCTAAGTTCATTTTTACTGAACTCAGCATTTTACTGAAGCATGGCTATTAAATCTTAAGCTCAACCCTACCCAAGAATCTTATCTCTAAACAAGGGTACTATCATATGTTGATAATAATTTATATCACTAAGACATTAATCTCCAAATAATCTGAACTGTGATTTCTTAACTAAGCATAGTGAATATTTTTTAAAAGACAAGAGAATTATGATTATGTTTCTGACATAGAAATACTTCACATTTATTTGTAATAGATAATAAAATAATATTGAATATTTCAAAGTATAAGCTGAAAAATTTTGTTCAAGGTGATGTGGTAACTCACATTGCTGAAAATTCTGAAGTGATAGTGTGAATGAAACATCAGCTTTTCTAAAAAGCACTTTAGAAGCTGAAGAACTGAAAGTTCTCCATTAACCTAGTAATATCTATGCAGTGGAAAATCTGGCTGATAGCTTGAATTAAACTTTTTTTTTAAATAGAAAGAGAGTAGAGATTCAGCTAGAGTTGTTAAACGCAGATCTATTCCCTACTTTTTGTCAAATGTTCAGGAGCAGCAGGTCTGCTACAGAAAATGCAATGTAAAATTCTGTTTCTTTAAAAAAGCTTTTCAGTCATAATGAAAAAAATTGTTGAACTATCATTTAGTCTGCATTGAATTAAAAGTGTAAAAGCCAGGTTGGGTACAGTGGCTCACACCTGTAATCTCAGCACTTTGCGAGGCTGTGGTGGGTGAATCATTTGAGATCGAGAGTTCATGACCAGCCTGGCCAACATGGTGAAACCCCATCTCTACTAAAAATACAAAAATTAGCCAGGTGTGGTGGCACACGCTTGTAATCCCAGCTGCTCAGGAGCCTGAGGCAGGAGAATGGCTTGAACCCGGGAGTTGGAGGTTGCAGTGAGCCAAGATGGCACCACTGTACTCCAGCCTGAGAGATAAAGTGAGACTCTGCCTCAAAAAAAAAAAAAGTGTAAAAGCAATAACTAATATGGTAGTATACAAAAATAATTGTTTAACGAGGACTGATATATCAGGAAATATTTCAAGAAAAGGTAAGAGTGAAGGCATCCAATTTATATCTATCTTTTTAAAAAAAAACTTGAAAATTACTTAGCACTTTCATTTGAAAACTTATTTAAACAACAAATAAAGTACATTTTCTTCTACAACTAAACATACTTTAAGGGATTTTGACCCATAGCACTCTTTATGTACTCAGAGCAATAATAATAAAAATTAGCTTCTTGACCAGTTTTATTTAATGAACTACTCAGTCAGGTATCATTTTTTGGTGCCTATATTGAAATCAAAATGATTTTATGTCACTAAGGTAGAATAGGATTTCAAGAGCCATGGAACATGCCCAAGGACATCTACTGTGTCATCTCTCTCTGTTGAGTCGGGAAATCTGCCTGATTGACTTATATTGCAGCATATTTAAAAATCAAAACCGAGAGAAATGACTAAACTGGCTGTTTAGCTTCTGTGAAAGAAGCTAATATAAGTCTTTAAAGAAGGATCATATTTGCCAATAGGATTGAAACTTTGTTTACTTTTGGAAACACTTGGCTAAGAATTACTCAGTTGTTGATTCCCAGCCCCTCTTTAGGAGATGCATAGAGTTGTGGCTGATACATTTGCTTCTCTCTGTATTGTCTCTAATAAATATGGCATGCTCGAAAGCAACTGAGCCTGAGCTGGCCGCTGAAACTGGAGAACAAAGCATTTCATTCAATCATTCTTAAAAGGCACGACAACTTTTTGTCACACCCCAGAGCCCTCAACATGACTTCATTTCACATTCCTGTCTATGTATATACTGTGCTCAGCATGGAGCAGTTCCAAAAGACATTAGAACTGTGAAATTCAGGAAACCTTTGGATCAAATAATTACCATTTCCTTCATTATATATTAATTCAGGATGACTTCCCTTTTGTTTCTTAAGCATAATTGGTGCTGTATTTTTTTTCCAAAACAGTTGGAATATGTTTCTGTGTTTCTGTTCAAGGTGATCTGCGGCTGCTTAGGCAACCAATTCCTTTTTCTTTTCTTTGATTAAATGTTGAAGGACATTATTTGGGAGTGAGAAGGCAGATTGGGGCAGGTTATTTCCAAATAGTCCTTTATTCAAGAATATCACTTATTATTTAAACATGTTTTTAGAAAATAGACACTCCATTTTTCAAATACTATCTCCCACAAGGTTACAATAATATAATACAATATATATTTCTACACACATATACACATATGCATTGTTTCTGGGGCAATAGAACAAAATCTTCATGTTCAAACACCATGTTTTATCATACCTTGATGGTTTCCACCAAAAATCAGATTGATTATTTGAGATTAAGGCAGTCAGCAGACATGCATGATTATATAGTGTGGACCTATTATGGTTCCTCTGCATGAGGTAATTGGGTAAGGATATAAAAAAAAAAAGGCACAATCCTTTCTCCTGAAGAAAATACTACCCACTATGTAAAGAATATAAGTGAACACAGTAATAATACAAGGAGGGGAGGCATACAGGAGAGGGTAACTGGCACTACAAAAGGATCTATCTTCACTCAGTGAGTTGTATTTAAAATAAACTTTGAGGCCGGGCGTGGTGGCTCACACCTGTAATCCTAGCACTTTGGGAGGCCGAGGCAGGCGGATCATGAGGTCAGGAGATCGAGACCATCCTGGCTAACACAGTGAAACCCTGTCTCTACTAAAAATACAAAAACTTAGCCAGACATGGTGGCAGGCACCTGTAGTCCCAGCTACTCGGGAGGAGGCAGGAGAATGGCGTGAACCCGGGAGGCGGAGCTTGCAGTGAGCAGAGATTATGCCACTACACTCCAGTCTGGGCGACAGAGTAAGACTCCATCTCAAAAAAAATAAATAAAAAATAAATAAAAAATAAACTTTGAAGAATGTATAAGATTCCCTTTGTTCAACAAGGAGGAGAGGTATTTTAGATAAAGATGCAAAGTCCTACAGACATAAGAAAAATGGGCACCCATGTAATAGAAGGACCTTTTAGTAGGAACATCAAATTAGTAGATCTCAGTGGATAGAAAATAGAATTATGACGGTTTTCTAACTAAGAAAATCTGCAGTTAGAATTTGAGAATGACTAAAACAGGATTTATCATCAGATCATAGGGATAAGTATCAGAAAATTCAGGTAAAAAAATTTCAAATCAAAACCAGCATAAAAACCTTGTGGCAGGGGTACCTTTAACATGAGGAAATTGACACATAAGCTCTTACTCTCTTTATGTAATGGACCCTTACCAAGAATCAACCTGGTAAAATATTAACATTTAGAATAAATATCCACCTGCATATCTAATATGGCATTTAAAAATTTTTGTAATATATTTTATTTTATTTTTATTTTAAGTTCCAAGATACAAGTGCAGGATGTGCAGGTTTGTTACATATGTAAACGTGTGCCATGGTGGTTTGCTGCACCTTTCAACCCATCACCTACGTATTAAGCCCTACATGCATTATCTATTTATTCTGATACTCTCCCTCCTCCCATCTCCCTGCCGACAGGCCCTATTTTGTGTTGTTCCCCTCCCTGTGTCCATGTGTTCTCATTGTTCAGCTCCCACTTATAGATGAGGATGTGGTATTTGATTTTCTGTTCCTTTGTTAGTTTGCTGAGGATAAAGGCTTCCAGCTTAAAGAGTCCTTCCAACTGTATAAGTTTCAGACCCACAAATCCTGGATTCACCATGCCTAGGCAATAAGTCTATAGTAGTGCTAAGAAAGGAATATCTGGAAGTCAAAGTGTCAAAGTAACTGACTTAATTTTGGAAACTAAGTGATTAAATTACAAGATGTCATTATTTCTATTGACGATACATGATGGGTAAAAGAGAAATCTGTTTTTTATCTTCACCTCCAAACAGCAAGTGTTTTCTCTCATCAATGGTAATTTAATTGCTACCCTCAACCACCCATCCCAATTGCCAACTAGGTGAAAAGTCTGCTGCTTATTAACAGAATGCCCATTCCCTGATTCCACAGATTAAGTGGTAGCCAAAGGTTAGAGAATTTAAAACACAGAAATTTCAAGTATAGTTCATGTCAGAATTATAAAGAACATATAAGAAGGAAGCAGAATCAATTAATAATTAAATCTCTACCTTACTATGGATAAACCACATACACAGGGTCTAACTTTAGCAAGAAGGGTTCTGAGCTATGTAAACATGGAGATATTGTGCAGAATAGGCCACATGATATATTAACAATGAGAGACCCACAAGAAGATGAATAAGACCAGATGACCCAAACAAAGTTCAGGGTCTTGATGCCAGGGAATTATACAAAGGAACCTAAGAAGATTTAAAATGAAATAATCTTTCTTATGTTGTGAATTGCCTATGTTTGTAAGTCCTCTTTATTTGATTTAATATTTAGAATCAATTTATAAAAACCTGGAATAATCTTATCTATGGAATCTTGCAGGTAAAACAAATGAAGGCATTTATCATCTAACAGTACTACCAACAACACATTTTGAAAATAAAGATAATGAGACGAAAATAAGTTTATAATGTTGCAAATAAATATAGATACATACAGTAAAGATAGCTACATACAGTAGAGTGGCATGTATATATATACACATATATGCGTGTGTGTGTGTATATATATATATATACATATATATATAAATGTATGTAAACTCTTCATTTTCATAAAGTAGGTGACCCTCTGGAATTAGCACCCAAATTGAAAACAGAGTATTATTAGGACCTCAAAAATTCCCCTATGTGCCCCTACTTATTCATTATTCCTGCCCAATATAACCACTATCTAACTATTTAGAATATCCCAACAAATTAGTTTTGGATGCTTCTGAATCATATAGAACTAGTTTTTACTAATTGATGTATCTTGCTTAATAATATATCAGTAAGATTAATTCCTGGTGTTGTATATAGTAGCAATTTGTTTCTATTTGTTGTTGTACTGAATTCCATTGCATAAATATTTCAGAATTTACTAATTCATTTCACTGATAATTGACATTTTGGGTGTTTCCAGTATGAGGCTATATAAAAGCTCTGCTATAAATGTTCCTGGTTATGAATGTTAGTGAATATGTTTAACATTTCCATTAGGTATACAAAAACAGTGGGATTTCCTGGTCGTAAGCTAGCCACATGTTCATCATTATTAAATACTGCCAGAGTGCTTGTCAAATTTATACTCATAGCAGCAGTCTGTGAAAACTCTGGTTGCTCCACATCTTCACAAGTATATGTAATTGTCACTGTCTTTAATTTTTACAATTTTGGTTGCTTAATAATATCTCATTGTTGTAATTTTTATTCTGCTGAGAAATAATGAGGTTGAGCCCATATCTACATATTTCTTGGTCATTTGGATATCTTCTTTCTTGAAGTACCTGCATTATTGCATTCTCCCATTCGGTTATCTATTTTCTTTCTTCTTTTCAATTTGAAACAACATTTTATGTACTCTAGATACAAGAATTTCACTAGATATATGGACAGCAAATGTCTCACTTGGAGGTTTGCATTTTCACTGTCTTAGACATACTTTCTGATGATCAAATGTTCTTAATAGAATATGCTTGTGTTTTTCTGAGTTTTTTGACCTCAAAGAAACATTTCCATTTAGGAAAAGGATGTTTTCCTCTATGCATAATATGTTGGTGAATTTTATTTCTAGAATGACCCTTTATAAAAATGAAACAAGTAACTTTGGGATCAAGAGAAAATTTTTTGTTTCTATGTGCCAAAACCTAGAAAAGTAAATATATTTTTTTAGATAATTTAAATTCCCCTTAAATAACATCACTAATTGTTGTTTAATGGCAGGAAGGGTAGTACATTACGGAGCAATTTTTTTTTTTTACCATGTATACCTCTGAAACCTCTACACTCTGTTTATTTACTTGCTTTTATATTGTGTATATCTATGCAAATACATAAGAAAATGTACTTGTTATTTGTGAGAGCTATTTCCTTTCAATTCTGTTATCTGACTATAGATAAAATGATATAAAAATCTCTAAGTTATTTTCCAATTATATCTATACCTAACTAAAAAATTTGAATTGGCATATCCATGGTTGCCTAAACATTAAAACAGCAAAAATATAATAAAAAATTAAATTGCATTGACTTTTTCATGTATACATGATAGTTATACTGTACTACAAGAAAAAAATGTAGTTTTATTCATTTGAAAGAACAGGAAAAATAGTGTTTGAACAATTATGATAATCCTCTTCCAAATGTGACGTAGTCAGATTATCATAATGCACATATTCAACCTTCTGCTTAAAGAGTGAAAATATGTACTTGATCCATGGCTGTTGCAATAAAAGCTATTTGTGAATTGAATTGAAGTGATATTGTTCTTGTTTATTGTATTAAATGAATTCTAATTTAAATATGTGCTTCCATATGAAAGATACCATTTTATGGAAATGCTGCAGAAATGTTAAGCAATTGCAATGCAGAATACTATCTCCAAGTTTTTTTCCTATCATTTGGAATCATAATATCTTCATGTCCATACTTTAAAAAAAATCAATCCAGGACCAATCCTAATGGAAGAAAAATGACGTTCATCTAGAGAGACAAATTTGCTTAGATTTGTGAGGTTACTTAGAAGTTTTCTTAGAATGTGAGAAATTTACTTGGATTCTCTGTTCTAGCCTTGGTGGTGACAGAATGAAAACTCATCAAACCCCACCCTTTTCCTTGAAATAGATGAATGATTAAATTATCTAAATCAACTGGAGTGGTAACATGTTCCTATAGTCTCAGCTACTCAGGAGGCTGAAGCAGGAGGATCCCTTGAGCACAGGAATTTGAGGCCAGCCTGAGTAACTTAGAGAGACCTGGTCTTTAAAATATATAATTTGTACATATAATCTAAGTTAAAATGTTGTCATTCTCTGCTTAATGAACTCCAGTGATAAATTCCTTCAAGCTCTCTCAGTAGAACTTCCAAGATTTTACTATTCTTATCATCTAAGATGTTTTTTCTTAATATTTCACTAAAATGACTCTGGCTATACAGTTAAATTTCATGGATGTGGCTCTATACTGATAAAGTCTTTTATTTTGCTTATACCCAATAATGAAGTCACTTCATAGTCTTTTATTTTTTTTTCCTTTAAGCTAGATAAATCCAGATATGACCTTTCTTTATAACATAGTAACTCCATTTTTTGTTTTTTTTTTATTATATTGTTTCTGAATCGTCATCATCATCACCATTATCTTTTCAGGGTTAGCCACAATATGTTTATTAATTTCTGAAACTTTCTGGGAATTTGAAAATAATCTATTACATCAAGAATTGAAAAATAATAATAATAAAATGTAGTGTCATGGTGATTGCAGAACAAAAAGTACCCATCCCAGGGGATATAGGCACTTCAAAGTTTGCAAAAACTACTAGTGGCTTTAGCAGCATCAGCAATGTGGTGGAACAGTAAAACATCAATAAAAGTGAGCAGGGAATGGCGAATTGATACTGACAGGGACTGTAAATACTCTACAAGGTATTGTAACAGCTCACTGCCAATTTGTATACATCAGTTACTTACATACACAGGTCCCTGCTGAACCCCTTTCCTTTGACAGGTCTCAGAGAAATGATAGCAGAAGAAATGAGGACTTACTGTTGCGATGTGGAGATATATTAATTGCCATGATTTAAGAAGAGAACCTCATCTAGAATCTATAAGCTAGGTAGTCTAAAAAATACATGTATTATAGTTACTTTTAAAATAATGATTTCTCTACATAGTATTTCCAGCATTATTGTTGAATTTGCTGCATAGATCACTTCTTAGGATAAAAATATGTTTGTTAAATAAAAGACTAACAAGCAAAAATATTTATTAGATCACAAAGAAAACTAAAAGAAATAGTTATTGTAAAGTAGTTATCCTCAAAATTTATTTGGTCTTAGTAAGTTAGCCAGTGTTGTTATATTTTTGACTCCCAGAGTCAAAGCGAAGAAGTAAAACACAAATTACATCTGAACAGGTAAATTGAATTTCATGTTTTACTTTTATTATTTGTTCCATTTTATAGTTCAAAGTTTATGATTGTTGAAATTGGAGCAATTTATAAAGAACACATACATGTATTTGTTTCTACCTGAGATTTCTATGCCTAAAATTTAGATGCTTGTCATGACCTGATGCTGATTAAGAGAATGAGTTAAAACCATTTAAAAGCTCAGAAAGGTCAACAGTCCTAGTTGAGGTTACGTGAATGGTAGAGTTAAAATTCAAAACTATCACCATAATACTCTTTTATACCATATTCCTATAGCCGGTTAGTGGGTGTTTCTTTTCCTCATGAGTCTCACTGATAAGATGACTTTCAAATATGTAATTTCTAGCTTATATTTTTTTCAAATCATTATATATACTGCATTCATTATGGTATCCTAGGCTACTTCAATAAATAGGCCACTGTGCTATGTGTCAAAACAAACATATTTTCTGTTTATTTTACAGGTTGGGGGATGTCTTATCCTTTATGCCATCATGGAAGGACTCAAGCTGACTGAGAATTTGATACCTGCAATCTATGACTTTCAAGGTCACCTTGGACATCTCCATCCACGAGAGAATTTTCAGCATGAAGCGGTGTTGAATTTTATCAAAGGCCTTTTCTGCCTCTATTGAGATAATCATGTGGTTTTTGTCATTGGTTCTGTTTATGTGATGGATTATATTTATTGAATTTTGTATGTTGAACTAGCCTTGCATCCCAGGGATGAAGCTGACTTGATTATGGTGGATAAGCTTTTTAATGTGAACTTAAACTCCACTCTGGACCAAGTGGACCTAATAGACATCTACAGAACTCTCCACCCCAAATCAAGAGAAGCAAGAGCAAACAAATTCAAAAGCTAGCAGAAGACAAGAAATAACTAAGATCAGAGCAGAACTGAAGGAGATTGAGACACAAAAAACCCTTCAAAACCTCAATGAATCCAGGAGCTCGTTTTTTTTTTTTAACATTAATAAAATAGATAGACTGCTAGCCAGACTAATAACGAAGAAAAGAGAGAAGAATCAAATAGACACAATAAAAATGATAAAGGGGATATCGTCACTGATCCCACAGAAATACAAACTACCATCAGAGAACACTATAAACACCTCTATGCAAATAAACATAAGGTTTTTTAAATTTTTATTTTGTTCCCAGCCATATCATCTAGGAAAGTTAACTTCAAATTTCACAATAAGAAGGAGGTTTAAATGTTCATCTGTCCAGAAAGATTGCCAAAATATTCTGTGTTCATACAGCATGGTCCAGCCTGCAACTGAGTTCAGCTGTTACAGAGACTGTAATGATTCATTAACCTTAATTTCTTACACTTTGGGATTTATCTATCCCTTTGAACTGGATTTATTTTCCAGGTGTAAATTTTCCCAGTTCTCTTTGATATCAGAACATGAAAAGTCCTCCGTGGGCATGCTAATCTCAGTATAACTTATGTCTGAAAAAAAAAATGTATCTTGTTTCATTCAGTTGCTAATCACCTTTACATGTTATTTCAGAAGGAAACAATGTGTTCGTCAAGGGTCAGTCATAGCATAGTTCTTGTGTTATTGTTTCTCTTTTATTTTTGATTTGTGGTTTAGGTTCTCAAATAAGTTTATTAAATGACTTTCATTAAAGTCATTTAAACTGAATTTATACAGATATTTTCAGTTTTCTCTGTATAGTTACCCCAGCTGTCCATGGAACACCTGATTACTAATGCTTGATAGACGTTATTAATCAATCAGTATAGTTAACTAAAGAAAAGGAATATTGTTTGTGAGTCCCTGCACAGTTCTTAAGTGTAGGAGGAGCCACAAAATTATAAAGAAGCATAAAAATAATTGCTACCTACCAACAAAATGTTTTTGGTGGCCGGACGTGGTGGTTCACACCTGTAATCCCAGCACTTTGGGAGGCCGAGGCTGGCGAATCACGAGGTCAGGAGATCGAGACCATCCTGGCTAACACGGTGAAACCCTGTCTCTACTAAAAAATACAAAAAAATTAGCCGGGCGTGATGGCGGCCGCCTGTAGGACCAGCTACTTGGGACGCTGAGGCAGAAGAACGGCGTGAACCCGGGAGGCGGAGCTTGCAGTGAGCCTAGATCGCACCACTGCACTCCAGCCTGGGTGACAGAGCGAGACGCCGTCTCAAAAAAAAAAAAAAAAAAAAAAAAAAAAAAAAATATATTTTTGGTATTTAGCTTATCTGCCTCTGCCTATCTGACTTAAATTATTTCATTACATGATTAAAAGATTCTTCTTTTTCATGGCTCACAGAAGAAATTGTTGAAATTGAAAGGAAACAAGGAGAATCATTTTGCCTTTTCAAATTTTAACCTACCATTTATTTTTAAATTTTTATTTTTCAGACTTCATTGCTATCAAGATTAACGTTTTAGTAACATAACAATATGTAATAAATTATAGCAATTATAGCAACTGAACAAATTTAATTGCATGGATACCTATTAAAACCATTTAAGTAATCTTGTTATATATAAATGCTTTTAAACATTGCATTGTTTTAGTTATATTATTAAGATATGGGACAGAAATAAACAAATTACTAGGCTTTAGGCATGAACAGAAAATTACCTAGTCAACTAGAGACTAGTTGAGTAAGTAGATTCCCCACCACAATGGAAACTCAAGAGAGTAAAATGAGGCTTCCCATATATTCAACAAGACTGATCCCCATGGCTATGCTCATTGAATAATATTCCAAATGACAACAAAAGCTCCAGGGAAATTAGAGATGGATTCAGATACATTTTTCCTATGTTACATGAAGGAAGCTCTTTGAGCAAAATAACTTGTGAAATTCACCATTGCTACTATATTAAAACAATTCAACTAAGATAAGCATGAAACACAATTGTCTGTGTGTCAAATTTTAAATTTTCTTGAAACTTTGTTTTTCAGAGAATTTGGGGGCTGTAAGTCCCCTAAATTTTCTTTAAATGTAGGAAAGACATTTGATATGGGAGAGACATTGTGTTCATTTATTAATCTATTCACTTTGTAGTACTTCTTGAGCACTGAGAGTGTGCCAGACACAGTTCCAGGCACTGAACATTCAATGGCGAGAAACAAAAAAATGCTTCTTGCTCTTCCAAAACTAGTGAGGTAGAAAGATAGTATTTAAGAAAAATAAAATAAATAGGAGAATACAGATTATTAAAGGTCTTCATAAGAAATAAATAAGTGACATGGCCTCAAAGTGAGAAGATAGACTTCAGACAAGATAGTCCAGTCTCCTCCTTTAATTCTTCTCTTAGGAGGAAAGTTGACCTCAGGAGGAAAATTAAACTGAAAATATAAGGAATGAACAATGTGCTACCTTTATCAAAAGAACACAAAGGAAAGCCTGGAGTTGACATAGAGCTAGAAGATGAAGACGATGGTGCTTCTACAGTGTTGAAAAATAGAAATGAAAAATAGAACTGGAAAAATGCAGAATATAAAGCTAAGTAAATGAACTATATGTAAAAAGGCTGCATAAACCACATTAAGGATTTTTTGAACACTACTGAATGTCTTAATGAAAATTATGAAACAATTGGATTTGTGTTTTATGAATATCATCTGACCACAAGGGTATAATGGATAGGAGAAGAATAGAAATAAATACCAGGAGACTGATTTAGAAGTTCCTAAGGTCAAAAGGCATGTACGACAACAATTCCAACTTACATAAGGGCAATGAGGACTCCGTTCAATAACTCCAACTTAATGTGAGGGCAATGAGAGATGCAAAAATATTAGATAGTAAAATAATTTCTAAAAATATGGTCTCATCCTGTTATGGCACAGTGATTTATGAAATTGTAATGATGCTATTGAATCTGTCATGTATTAAAACCCAAGAATATATTATTCCTATATTACGGTATCTATTGTAAACTTTTGTATATCTAAATTTGACTTTGTTGTCAATTTCCCAACACCAGGCTGTAAAAATGCTAATTTCTAATTTCCAAGCAAATCCCTCTGGCAGATTGTAAGCATAGTCCCTATGCCAGAAATTTGGTTGGCTGCCTTTATTTTTGCAAGAGGACAGTAAAATAAAATACCAACTTGAAAATCCACGGAATTGTTATTCATTGTCTTCAATCAGGTGAATAATACACAGTTTTAAAAGCACATGGTACACATTTTCTATTAGCATTTTATAAGCTTCCACAGGGTAAGAATATTTTATTTGTTGGTTTTTATATACCCCTTCAAAAATTGTGAATAGTTTTGTTTTCTCTGCCTTTTTAAGTGCTTCCCATTTCCTGTCCTCCCTCACTTATTTTTAAAAAAAGGAGCAAGAAAAGAAAAAAAGCAAAGCAAACTTGAACATTCAATTCAAAGACCATTTATGTAACTAATCTCATGTGCAGGGAATATGACAAATTAGAAATCCAGATTTTTGTATGAAATATTAAATTTAGTTAACTCTGGCTAACCATGACATACATGCAAGGTGCCAGTATGTAAGTTTTAGGTCAAAAGATGTCCCAAAGCTAAACTAGTGATGCAAAAAGAAATCCCATAGAGAAAAAAATATCATATTTATTATGGGAAATGTAGTAAAACTTTCTGGAAGAGAGGGCATTTCCATTTAGTCTTGAAAAACACATCAACTTGGGAAAGCAAAATTACTACATTATGATTGCATCAGACTTTGTGTAAATGATGAGTATGTATATGAAGGGAAGGCATTTAACTTAAATTGTGTTATATTTGCCATTCCTGTGAGGTCTATAATTCAGGACAAATTTCTTTGGAGAAATGTATAAAGACATGCTTATTGCCAGATAAAAAAAGAAAATATCATTACCACTTCTCTTTTAATTTCTCCGATACAAAAGTATAATATATGATGACAATGAGTTGAAAATGACAAATTTAAAATCATATTCCTTCTAGGGTTCTACCTGAGTAATACAAAAATGTGCTGCTGCACCATAACCTGCAACTCTGCTACTCAAGTCCATTTTTTTTTTTCAGAGACAGTTTACAGATTCATACATGATATATAATGGGTCTCTGTGAAGACATCTTTTCTCCAGGTAACTCCCTCCATCTGAGGTTTTTGCCATATTTGGAAAATCTCTCATTAATGATAATGTCCATTAAGATAAATGTTCCATTATTTGTATAGCTATTTAAAATTTAGTCATTCTTTGAAAAGAGAGATCATCTAGTCACTAACACCTTCATGTATATTTTCTTTAAGAAATGTCCTATAGAATATCTTAGATATATAAATATAGGACAAAAAATTAGGTATCCACTGCATACATTAAGAATTACATTATTATAATAATACAGATAAATCTTTCAATACATTCATACCTAATCATATAATGATACCTTTTTTCCACCCCACTCTGCAGATGATGTCTATGATCAATGTTCTAATGGCCAGTTTTATGAATATCTTTTTACTTTTATTAAATTATAATGCATTTCTATATAATATATAAGCAATATTTTTCATGTTTAAAATTTTTCTCATAAGTGATATACATTGATCTTATAATTCTTTTCTTTAATATTATGTCTGTGAGCATCAAAGTCAATAAAAAATTAGTACTAGTGAATGTATTACCAATTCTGTGTAACATCTCCTTAAGTGAATATATCACAACTATTCACTGAACATATATGTGATTTCCAATCGTTGCTATATCCATTACACTAGTATGAGCACTTTTGTGCCTGTTACCATGTGTACCTAGAGGCTTTTTCTGGGAATTACCTAGCAATGTAATTGTCAGGACTTAGACATAACAAATTGCCCTTCATATGAAATGATACTTTCATTAGCAGCATATAAAATTTCACCTTTCCCAGATTTAAAAAAAATACATGTCTATATATTTTTTCCAGTTTGATAGCTATGGTATGGTATCTCAGGATTTTTTTTTTTTTTTTTACATACAGTAAGATAACAGTATTTTTGTTTATAGCCTATGGGTTTTAACTCACTTATAGATTCACATAAACACCAACACAATAAAGATGCACAATAATCCCATTATCTAAAAAATGATCTCATGTTGCCCCTTCATAGCCAAACTGTTTACCATAATCTCTGGCAATCACTGATGTGTTCTCAGTCCCTGGAGTAGCTTCTTTTACCGAATTTTATATAAACAAAATTATACAGTATGTAATGTTTGGAGACTGACTTATTTTATTCAACATAGTGTTTTTGAGGTTTATCCATGTCATTCAGTTATAAATCGTTTATTCCTTTCTATTTCTCAGTAGCATTCCATTGTATGGATATACTATAATTTGTTTTTCCACTCTCTCATCACATTTAAGGGGGTTCAGTTCAGGACAATTAATAATAAAGCTGCTATAAAAATTTTTTTGTACAGGTTTTCACGTGAATATAAGTTGGTTTTTCCCTAGGAACTATACCTAGAAGTGAGATTGTAGGGTGTTAAAAGCAAGTTTAACTTTCCAAGAAATGGTCCAACTCTGTTCCAAAGAGGCTGTACCACGTTTGCATTCCAATTAGCAGCTCTCAGAGTTTCAGTTGCTTCATATTGTTGTCAGCACTTGGTATTGTTGATTTAGTTAATCATATTCATTTTAATAGGTATGGCATAATACTATTATTTATTTTGTCTCTGATTTAAATTTACATATTGGAAATTTATGCTAAGCATCTTTCATGAGGGTATTTGTCATTTGTACATCTTTCTGGTGACGTTACTTCAAATTTTTCTCCATTTTTTTAAATTGTGTTGTTCGCTTGCTTACCATTTTGTTGAAGTCCAACTTTCGTAGGTTTTGCTTTTGTTGTCAGGTATAAGAATTTTTGCATAACCTAACTTCATTGAGGTTTGCTTCTATTTTAAATGCTGCATGATAATTTTACATTACACCTTAAGATATATAATTCAATTGGAGTTAATTTTTGTAAAGGTGTTAAAGAAGGTCATAGTTCATTTTCATGATTCATGTTTCAACATAATTTGCTATTCTTTCTCCATTGAATTTCCTTTGCAACTGTCAAAATTCAATTGACAATATTTGTGTGGGTTTGTTTCTAGACTTTTAAATCCTTCTTACTTATCTATGGTCTATACTTACTCTAATACTACAAGATCTTCATTATTGTATCTACCTAGTAATCTTAAAATCATATCGCATGAGCCCTCGCCTTTGTTTTTCATTTTCAAAATATTTTGACTATTATTTGATTTTTAGTATAAATTTTAGAGCATCTTCTTCATATCTAACAAAATTATCCATTTATTTACTTGATAGTGTAATAATGATGGCAGTGGCTGCCCATCTAGAGCAGCCACTACCATGATGCCAGCTTCAGTGGGGGAGGCGCAGCTGGGCCTGCATGCTCCACAGAGCCAGCGGGAGCCAGGAACAGGTGGAAGCCTTGCCCCCTTCTGAATCAGTAGGATGGGAGCTTTGTGCTCTCTGGGCACAGCTGTACAGTCGCCAAGTCGTGGCTGCAGACCCAGGCCTCCCTGTGCTCTTGGGGGCCAGGAGCAGGCAGGAGCCCTGCCCTCCCACGCATAGCTGCAGCTGTCCAAGCAGCGTCCGCTGACCCAGGCACTCTCGGGGGCCTAGGAAGGCCCCTCTGCCCTTGCAAGCTTGGAAATGCCTGCTCCTGCTGCCTTGCCTCTCTCCACTCCTGGCGCCTGCTCTGATCTCAGAGCAAGGTCGGGGCCGAGCCCAGGTACTGTCTTAGTCTGGCCGAGTGTAGGGCACTTGAGGCAGCACTGACATGCCAACCCCCTGCCGCCTTGGCCCCCTCTGGACTTTGGGCACTGATGAGCATGGGAGGGAGCCTGACGGAGTGCTGAGGGCAGCTCAGTGCTGGCCTGCATATGCCACTTGGCATGAACAGCCTGGGCACCATGAATGGCAGTCTGAGCGCCATGAATGGCAGACAGAGTCCTGGATGGAAGAGGGTTGGTCCCCAGTAAAACCCCACCTTTGAGCCAGGGAGGGCCTGAAGCCTGGGGACGGGGCTGCCAGTTGCCAGTCCTGCGGGCTGCCAGTTCTGCAGACTGCAGTGGGAACTTGTGGTGCTTTTTCTGGGCCTGCCTATGGCTGCCCACGGTCCAGTTGGAGCACACTTCCTCCTTTCTGAGGCCTATGAAAACCCTGGACTCGGCCAGACTCTAGGAGACAACAGGACAACCAGCTGAAGAGAGGAGCTACCGACCCCAGGGTCACCTCTCTGCTGAGAGCTGAGCAGATGCCAGGATGACCAGCTGTGAGAGGAACTTCCCACTCTGCTGAGAGCTGAACACTTGTTGGGACAGCCTGCCTGCAGAGAGGAGCTATCCACTGTGGGCCTCCTCTCTGCTGAGAGCTGAACACTTGTCAGGATGCCCTGCCTGTGAAAGGAGCTATCCACTGCAGGTCTCCTCTGAACTGTTCTGTCACTCAGTAAAGCTCCTCTTTGCCTTGCTCACCCTCCACTTGCCCTTGTACCTCATTCTTCCTGGACACAGGACAAGAACTTGGGACCTGCTGAATGGTGGGGCGAAAAGAGCCATAACACAAACAGGGCTAAAACACGCCCTTTGCTCGCCACATTGCAGGCAAAAAGAAGGAGAGAAGAGAGAAGGAGAGAAGAGCTGTGGCCTTTCAAGGAGCCCAGACCTAGGAGCTCCCTGACCCAGGGCTGTGAAACGCTATCTAGGGATGTGCAGTTCCTCGCATCTCCAAGCTTCTGGGCACCACCATGTTACCTGGTGCTAGCCATGGAAGCTGCTTGCAGTACACCTGGTACAGCTGCAGGGAGGCAGTACCTGTACTGGCATCTGGAGCTGCCTACCCCACTACAGCTGGTGTCCCTGGCTGTGTGCAGTGGCTGGACCCCACGCTTACTCTCTCACACACCCCTCACCACTCCTTGTTTGGCTCATCCTTGACAGGCTCGCACCACTGGCAAAGGCACCACTGGCCACAGAGATCTCTGGCTGGCAAAGCAACACCTCAAGGATCCTGTAACAATAATGCAGTTCAGGAAAATAAATAAGTTGTTTTCATATTTTTATTTTTGGAAATGATTATGTACCATAACAATGAGCTAGCACTTAAAAATTTATGATTCAATAATTTGCCTTGAATTCTTGCCCTAAAGTTTTGCTGTATTTTCAGATTATTTTAATTGCATTTAGCCGATACCTAAATTTGGAGGAATTGTCATTTGAACGGTGTTAGGACTTCCAATTTATGAGATTGACATTTTTTCATAGTATATTTATTATTTTTGCCTGAATTTGTGTTATTAGTATGCAGATCTTATATGTGTTTTGTTATATTTATACCTTATTATTTCAATATTTTGGAGACATCATAAATGATGTGATAGAAAAATTGGCTTTCAAATGTTGACTTTCTAATATATTGGAAATATACTGAATATTCTAAATTCATCTGTAAGTTTGAGGAGCTTTCCTGTAAATTCTTGGGATTTTCTATTTAACAATCATTTTATCTATAAATAGGGACAGTTTTATTACTTTACTTCCAGTCTTCATTTCTTTATTCTTCTTGCTTCATTCATTGCACTTGCCATAACGTTAAATGGAAGCAGTGTTACCAAATTTTGGGGTAAATAATTCAGACATTAACTTCTAAGAGTAATGTTAGGTTTGGGTAGGATTTGGTTTCTAATGAATTCTAGTCACTAGGAATTTTAGTGTGCCAGAGTTTCTAACAAATGATGCTGAATTTCACCAACTGCATTTTCTGCACCCTATCATAATTGATAGGATTATGTGTTTTTTCTCTTTTACTTTCTTACAAGGAAAGCTGACACGGATTCTTTTTTTTTTTCAAATGATGAACTAACCGTTAATTCTAGAATAATCGGATAATCTCCATTTGGTCATGATGAATTTTCTAGTTGTTGTTTGTTTGCTTAACTATATGCATCATAAATTTAAAAATATTTATTTACTTATATGTGTTTATATGTCTTATCATGAGCATACTAGTTTTCAAAAGCAAAAATTATATATATATAAATTATTTTAAATACTATAGTTAGCCCAATTTTAGGCACAGATTTGGCAGTCCATACATACTTCAAAAGAAAGGAAAGAAAAGAAGAAAATAATAACGATACAATTTTGTTCATGACAATATATCTCTAATCAGCTATATGACTAATATTCTGTGCCTTAAATGAACATACACGATTCTTGCCAGAAATGGAGTTAATATTTAGCCAATTCATTAAACATTTAAATAAAGTTGTCATATAAAGTAATAAAGCAATAGATGCATATTCCATGTAATCATATTCTAAGACATCCAAAATATTGTCTAAAAAACATTCCACACACAGACTCCAGAGCACTATATACTCAACGTAATAATAGGGTGAAATAGATAAATAATATGAGAATTATATTTTCTTTTATTTCCCAATTAGAATGCAAAAGAATAAAATGATTAGTTAATAAAACATATGCATTACTAATTCCTCAGTGAAGCATCATTTACTATTATTTTAAAATATTCTATGTCACATAGATTTATTCATACATTCATTACACATATATCATGTGTGAATGTAACAATGAAGCTTAAACTATACAAATGTTGGTTGTTAGTCATTAGTTGTTAATTATTATGAATACATTGTTAAATTACTGTAAATCTATCTTATTAATCTTAGATTGACCCTTTCCCTCTTTATTTCATAATTATATAAAACTTTGAAATAAAGTGCAGAAATATTCTGACACAGAAAAAAAATCACCCCAGCTTGTATAACAAACATATCTACCTTGCATCCAATTTTCATAAGATCACCAATCTCACCTCGCTATCCTTTATCATAAAACAAAAAAATTTGCTGGGTACTGTTAAAGAATAGTCTCCCCTTAATGCAAAATTATATAAACATGAATGACATTTAATTAAATTTCATTGCATCTTATGCAGGATTGACTCAACCTAATATTTTTAACTCTTTGAACACTGGGTCTGCATTAAATAAGAATTTTTTTATGCCTGGGAAAATTCAATACACTGGGAATGTTCTGCATCCATAAAGCTACTCTCAACGTGACTTGCCAGGGACTGAAATGCCATTATTAGGATTTTGTTTCTTTGGTTAAAATTATAAATGCAAATAGTAAGATAAGTAACACATTAAATATTTGCTTTTATTTATACAACAGAATAGATTAATGGAGAAGACCCTCACCTGAATTTGGGTCAAATTGGAGGTAGAGGTTGTCAAATTGGAGGTAGAGGTCACTAAAATTTGAGCCAAAGGCCACTGCCATAAAATGATCCTGGAGCTTTCTAAGGTTACCATACTGTATTTCAAAGTTTGGTATTTTCCAGGGTTGCAAGTGGAAAAAAATGTCTGTAATGGAGAGATAGTTGGAATGCTGTATCACTGGAGTCTTATAGAATTCCTTTGTGAAGTGTTAAATCTCAGTTTGAGAATCCTTTCACTGCAAGTATTCAGATGAAAAGTTGTGAGTGACTTTCATTTTTCCACTTGGGACCAGATGGAATGGATGTACTTTTTAAAACCATCTGTCGTGCAGCACCTTAATCTTACATCAAGTAGAGGAGAGTAAGAACATCTGACTTTGCAGAGATAAAGTTAACATGACAAGATGTCAACCAAAGTTTGTTATATGGTGTTTCCAACATTTTGTCAAATCACTCTGAAATCTTTTCATCTAGTTTTCTTATGGACTTAAGAAAGCACAATGCCTGTTTAAGAAGCTGGTAAATGTCATTGCTTCTTTGCCAATATGTTCTTTTCGTATTCATTTAATTCTCCAGAAGGTCAATCTGAGCTGAATTTGTCTCCTTTAGGGGTAATGTTGCCTTGGTTACATTTATTTAAACATCACCAACTATAACGCTTACTTCATTGATACCAAATACAAATATTTTCTCTGAAAAGGAACTTAGAAGCAAAACTAAGTATAAAAGGTACACCGTAGCAGTCTTTTCATCCTTCACATAAAACATTGCATAGTTTAGAGTAACCCCCCAAATATAGCACAACTAGAATAACTGAGGAGACTAATAAAGGGGCAACTTCATTTACAAGAAAGAAAGCAATATTAAGGGCAAACATCAAAGGAAAACACCCCAGAAGTAGCCAGAGTTAAGATTTATCACCCTTAGTCCTGAAGAAACTAAGAAAAGGAGAGGTTACCAGAAGGCAGAGAGAGCTAGAATTTAATTAAGAGAGCCACAAGACAGAAACTGGTGCCCGAGGGAGAGAAATGAAGCCACCTCCAGTTTAAGCCTTATCAGGAAGGGAGCTAAGGCAAGGAAAATGTACACTGATGGCTCCCTTTCCCTCCTCTAACCTTACCAGTCCCCTCCCCCATTAGCTAAAACCACATAGAAATTAGAGCAGGGGTCCCCAACCCTGGGGCCACAAACTGGGACCTGTCTGTGGCCTGTTACAAATAGGGTGGCACAGCAGGAGGTGGGCAGCATGCAAGCCCACATTACTGCCTGAGCTCTGCCTCCTGTCAGGTCAGTGGTGGCATTAAATTCTCATAGGTGCATGAACCCTATTGTGAACTGCGCATGTGAGGGATCCAGGTTGCATGCTCTTTAAGGGAATCTAATGCCTGGTGATCACTGTCTCCCATCACCCCGAGATGGGACCATCTAGTTGCAGGTAAACGAACTCAGGGTTTCCACAGATTCTACATTATGGTGAATATGTAATAATAATAGAAATAAAGTACACAATACATGTAATACATTCGAATCACCCCCAAACCATCCCTCCATCCCCATCCCACTGCCTGTCCATGGAAAAAGTTGTCTTCCGTGAAACCAGTCCCTGCTGTGAAAAAGGTTGGGGACCACTGAACTAGAGGACAAGATGCTTTCTTAATGCAGGCCAAGTAAGTCAGTTTCTTAAAGCATATTAAATTATAAACAATGTGGGGGAGTGCATCTAAAGTACGAATTAGAAAATATTAAACACAAAAATCTAGGGCAAGCTTTGTATTCCCTTTTTTATCTTCTTTATACTCATTCACCTCTCAGTGTATTGACAGTGGAGCGTGGGGAATTATTCAGTCAGTTGATTACAAACTGGAATACAGAATGCAAGTCTGTTGAGAAGAGCCATCAGAAAAATCTCACTTTATTGATTGTATTTTTTGCTGTGCAGAGGCTATCTATTACATTGATGAAAAGTCATTGATGTTTTTGCCATTATTTTCAATGGTAAAAACCGCGATAACTTTTGCACCGACCCAATAACTTGATGTAATCCTATTTATTCAAGTTTGTTCGGGTTGCCTGTGCTTGTAGGGTATTGTTCAAGAAGTTTTTGCCCAGATCAATGTCCTGGAGATTTTCCCCAATGTAGTAGTTTCATAGTTTGAGGTCTTAGATACGTCTTTAATCAAACTTGATTTTATTTTATCTTATCTATTTTATTATTTTATTTTACTTTTTATTTTATTTTATTTTATTTTATTTTAGACAGAGTCTCGCTCTGTCACCCAGGCTGGAGTACAGTGGCGCGTTCTCGGCTCACTGCAAGCTCTGCCCCCTGGGTTCACGCCATTCTCCTGCCTCAGCCTCCCGAGTAGCTGGGACTACAGGCGCCTGCTACTATGCCCCGGCTAATTTTTTGTATATTTAGTAGAGACAGGGTTTCACCGTGTTAGCCAGGATGGTCTTGATCTCCTGACCTCGTGATCCACCCGCCTCGGCCTCCCAAAGTGCTGGGATTACAGGTGTGAGCTGCCGCGCCCGGCCTGATTTTATTTTTGTTTATGGTGGGAGTAGGGGTCTAGGTTCATTCTTTTTCATATAGATATCCACTTTTCCCAGAACCATTAATTGAAGAAGCTGTGTTAAAGTGAAGAGACAACCCGCAGAATGAGAGAAAATATTTGTAAACTACCCATTTGAAAAGGGATTAATAATCAGAATATGTAAGGAGCTCAAACGACCCTATAGAAAAAAAAATAGGAATCTGATCAAACAATGGGCAAAATATTTGAATAGTAATTTTTTTCAGAAGAAGACACACAAATGGCAAACAGGCATTTGAAAAGGTGTTTAACATCACTGATCATTATAGAAGTGGAAATCAAAACTACAATGGAATATCATCTCGCCCCTGTTAAAATGACTTATATACAAAAGACAGGCAACAACAAATGCTGGCGAGGATGTGGAGAAAGGGAGCCCTTGTACACTGTTGGTGTGAATGTAAACTAGTACAACCAGTATGGAGAACAGTTTGGAGCTTCCTCAAAAAACTAAAAATTGAGCTATCATATGACTCAGCAATCCCGCTATTGGGTATATACCCCCAAAAAGGAAATCAGTATATTAAAGAGATATCTGCACTCCCATGTTTGCTGCAGCACTTTTTACAATATATAAGATTTAGAAGCAACCTAAGTGTCCATCAACAGATGTATGGATAAAGGAAATGGGGTACATACACAAAATGGAGTACTAGTCAGGTATTAAAAAGAATGAGATCAAGTCATTCACAAAAACATGGATGGAACTGGAGATTGTTATGTTAAGTGAAATAAGTCAGGCAAAGAAAGACAAACATTGCATGTTCTCACTTATTTGTGGCATCTGAAAATCAAATCAATTGAACTCATGAACACAGAGAGTAGATGGATGGTTACGCGAGGCTGTGAAGGGTAGTGAGGGTTAAGGAGGAGGTACAAGACAAAAATATAAAGAATGAATAAGATCTAATATTTGATAGCACAATAGGGTGACTATAGTCAATAATAACTAAATTGTATATTTTAAAATAACTTAAAGAATGTAATTGGATTGTTTGTAACCCAAAGGATAAAATGGTTGAGGGGATGGATACCCCATTCTCCATGATGTGTTTATTTCACATTGCATGCTTGTATCAAAACATCCCATGTGCCCCACAAATATATACATCTGCTATGTATCCACAAAAAAATTTAATAATTAAAAATATTAAATCTCAATTTAAGAAGTAATACTACTAGAATTCTCAATTGAAGCATCAATATATAGGTGTTTATTGTTCCTATACTAGATCACAAATATTAGGTTCAACATTTTGATGATAGAGGAAAATACAAGATGCAATACTTATACTCAAAAAGGATATGATCTAATTTGATAAAAATAACAAACATACATTGAAAATAATTACAAAGATAGATACAAACTGATGTTTTCTTGTATGGCCTAAAGTATAAATATAAAAATTGAGAAGAAGTAAATAAGAGATATAATAGTAGAAAAAAAGTCACCAAAATATCTATGCCTCTAACTGGACTTCGCCTTTGTAGAAAATAGAAGGTATTCCATAAAAAAATTTAAAAATCAAATGTCAAATATGTTACACATAATGAGAAATTGGAATGTATTGAATGAAACATGTTGAGCAATTTTGGAAAAATACCTTTGGGTAAATTGTTTGGGATTATATATCTGGGAAAAATATAAGCTTTTTATTGCTATTTGTTTAAAATATTTAGCTCTTAATGATATAAGATAAAGCCTAATCAATATTAGTAAAGAGGTTAGCAGAAAGATAAATTTTTCAAATAAAAAAATACTAATTCCCTGACCCTGGAAGATCTATAGAAGAACAAAAATCTATCATCAAACTAATGCAAATTTATTTTATAAGTCCTCTTCATTCACAGAGGGATGTGTGTTTGAGCCAATATCAATTATGCAAAGAAATCTGAAGAAAAATCCCAATTAAGCAACAAATACTCATATGACTACATCACTCCAATTTTATCAATCATTAAGTCCCTTTTTGTGATAGGTATGAAGACCCTTATAAATATAAAGTAGTAGATCAATCATGCTGTGCCAGATAGTGATTCTGTGTAAATAAGAATTATTTTCTTGTGTCCAAACTGTCCATGAAGTTATAAAGATGTTCATTTATATACTAATCCATATTCTCAGTTGAAAAATGTCCAGATGTGTAAAATCTATAAGCCTTAAATATAAGATCAGCTTTTATTGTTCAATTTTAGTCCTCAGGGAGAAATTATTCATAAAATAAAGTAAAAAGTGGTTATTATCTGTCAATGTTTCACATATTGAATTAGAGATGCTGCAGCTAAGATTAGTTGAGCAAAAAGGTAAGAAAAAGGGAAGAGGGGATAGAATTACTGATGTGTTGTTGAATCTCTTAATGTTAAGTCACTTCTATTTCACTTCTTTCACCAAAAGTTGCAAATTTGAAGAAAAAATTAGAACAGAAAAGTAGATCTAGGTTAAGGGGACCCAACAGTAGATGAAATAATAATTTCAGTTTAGAATATCAGTATTTTTTCTAAATTATTGGTCATGTTACAGTAAAATTTGTAAAGTGATTGCTATATGAAGTTTAGTAATATGTATAAGTAACCTGACTTTTCATTACTAGAAATCTGAAAACAAAACAGAAAGATAGTTAAAATCATGAGTTATAATTAGTAAGCTATTTTAGAATAAGTATAAAAATTTCAAAATACCTTCGGCTTTTTATGCTTTAATAACAATAGTAGTACTAAGTAATTAGTTCACTTAAAGGGATAAATCAGTTGACCATCAATTTGGATATTTATTTGAATTTATTCCCTAACATAAACACTTTCCCTTTATTGTTCAAATGATATGAGAAATAAAATGAGATAATAAACTCTGAGTGGAATATCAAAGTTATGACAATGTGTTATAAAAAATTAAAGGATATGATTTCTAATACTGTATGTAATTAAATTGCTAACAAGTAAAATAGCGATATACTAAATATGATTGAAAATGCTGCCTTTTTTTTTCTTTTTTTTGAGAAGGAGTCTTGCTCTATCGCCAGGCAGGAGTGCAGTGGTACAATCTTGGCTCACTGCAACCTCTGCCTCCCAGGTTCAAGCAATTCCCCTGCCTGAGCCTCCCGAGTAGCTGGGACTACAGGCGCGTGCCACCATGCCCAGCTAATTTTTTTGTATTTTAATAGAGATGGGATTTCACCATGTTGGCCAGGATGGCCTCGATCTCCTGACCTTGTGATTTGCCCGCCTTGGCCTCTCAAAGTGCTGGGATTACAGGCGTGAGCCACTGCGCCTGGCTGCTTTTTATTTTTGAGACAGTGTCTTGCTCTGTCACCCAGGCTGGAGTGCAGTGACCTGATCATGGCTCACTGCAACCTCTACCTTCAAGGCTCAAGCAATCCTCCCACACTCAAGCCTCAGTTTCCTGAATACCTGAGACTACAGGTATGTGCCATCATGCCTGACTAATTTTTATTTTTTATTTTTTGGTAGAGATAAGGTCTCCCTGAGCTTCCCAGGCTAGGGTATTTTAAATATTTCTTTGAATACATTTTTTTTTTTTGGTAAGAATTAGTAATGAATGCACACTCCAGAGGTGTATTTTTATATCTTGCTAACGGATTGACAATTTAACATTCTGAAATGTTTCTTTTACTTACAGGTAGTACTCTTTATTTTGTAGTCTATTTTATCAGATATAAATAAAACCACTCCAGCCTTATGTTTGTTATTTTTATGGTTTATCTTTTTCTAATAATTTTTTTCAACCAATGTGTTTATATTAAATATATATACTTATGGGTAGTATACAGTTGAGTGTATTTTTTACTCATTCAACCAATCTTGGACTTTTAACTACTGTGTTTGTTCCATTAACATTTAATGCACCTATAGGTATGGTTATGCAAAATGGAGCTATCATGTTATTGTGTGTTTTCTGATGGTCTCCTGAATCTTCTTCTATTTTTTTAATCCTGCCTTTTCTTGAATTATTGAATATTGCATTTACATGTAAATATAACTATATCTTAATTTATATATTAAAATTTAGTTATTTCTTTTTGTTTTTATGTTTTAGTGATTATTCTTGTGATTACGTAATACAGTCTTAACATTTCACACTAAGTTAATATTGCACCATTTTATGTAAAATGTATGTGCCTTGCAACCACATAGGCTTTTCCCGTCTACTCTGTTTTTTATGTTGTATTTGTCATGTGCATTATGGCTATAAATATTACAAACCCCATATAACAGGATTATAATTGCTGCTTTAAACATCTCATGCATTTTTAAAAACAATAATAGAATAATATTTTGTACTAATCTAGATATTTAGCATTTCTTATGTTCTTCATTTTCTTCTGGAGGCGGAATTTTCCACCTGGTGTCTTTTTTCTCCAGCTTCAAGAAGTTCCTTTATCATTTCTCACACTGTGAGTGTGACAGTAAAAGTTTCTTTGAATTTTATTTCATTTGAAAACGTCTATACATTTTCTTAATTCTTAAAAAATATGTGTTCACATACATATAGGTTGATAGATTTTCTTTTCATGATATCTGATGTGAAAAGTCAGTAAACAATAAATTATTGGTAACTGAGATGTAATGTGTCCAATTTCGTTAGATGTTTTCAAGAATTTCTTTAATTTTGATGTTCAGCAGTTTGATTATAATGAGTCTAGGTATTACAGTCTTTATATTAATCTTCTTTGGGATACCCTGAAATTCTTGAATTTTTACATTTATTTTTTTTCACCAAATTCAGGAAAATTTTTGACACTGTATATCCAAATATTTTCTTCTCTATTCTCTCTATCCTCTCTTTATTGACTCTGATCACATAAATGTCAAAAATTTTTATGTTGCCTAATAGGTCCCAGAGACTCTACTCACATTTATTTTCATATTTTTTTCTCTATTTTTCTGAGCAAATAAGTTCTATTAATCTAATATCAAATTCACTGATTCTTTCCTTTGTCACCATTGTTTTTCCTTGTTGACCACATGCACATATATTTTATTGAAAACAGTATAATTTAGGTCTAAATTTTATATTTAATTTCTTAAAATTTGTGCACTACTGCTGAGATTTCTCACCTTTCAATTATAGAAAGCATATTTTAATTTACTTCATTAGCTGTAGTTATAATAGTTGCTTTAACATTCTGACCATGGAGATTATTGTGACTTGACTGTGTTTTCTCTTGTGAGTACGATATTTTTATGTTTTTTCATTTGGATTGTATCCTGGACATTGTAGCTTTTTCTTTAATATTTTGCGTTACATTCTCCTGAAGGGTATTGATGTTTTTGATGTAGCAGGAAATTAACTAGGTTAGATTTAAACTTTAAATTCTATCTATTTAAACCCAATAGCCCAAATCACATTACAATTTTCTGTATTTAACTGTTTCTTGAGTCTGTTCAGTGCATACATGAGTCACCTGTCAGCCAGTTACTAGGACAGCATTTGAGTAAATTTTCTTTTTTTTTTTTTCTGTTCTGATTAGAAAAGTTATCCAGAACAGTTTGCCTTCATGTTGGATGGATCACAATGTTCATTTATACTTTGCTCAGGGCTATGTTACCTCTGCTGTCTTACGTCAAAATATAGCCTGAGGAGAGCCAGACCACCTGGACGACCCACAGAACATTACACTGAGCTACCACATTGATGACAGCATGCTGATCAGACATGATAAATAACAGGTGGATGGTATGCCAGAGGCCTTGATGAGACACATGTACTGCACAGGGAGAGAGAAAACCCTGCCACTTCACTAATGTCTGTAGAGATGAGATGGCCAGTGATATCCTTTGCAAAGTAAGGGATAATTAATGCATCTAGTGCTCACCACCACACAGAAGGAGGCACAGAATATGGTAGGCCTCTTTCGGTTTGGAGGCAACACTTTTCACATGTAGGCATACTGCTCCAATCCATACTCTGTGACATGGAAGGAAGGAAGTTTTGAGATTTTGAGTGGTAAAGGGGTCTACAGCAGGTTTAGGCTGTGGTATAAGCCACATTGTCCCTTGGGCCCTGCTTTTATTCCTCCCTTGGCATCTGCTCTTTTAAGGTGAATCTAACTCTCATGGTAATTCACCTCATTTTTAACATGTGGTTCCTCTGACCATTTAAATAACATGTATATTCAATGTGCTTAATTCGTTCTATCTGTTAGAATTCCTGACACTGCATGACTGATGAGAATTATCACCACGCTCACATAATTATATTCCCTAGAACATGGTCTTTGCAAATTTGTAATATTGTTTCCCTAATCTTTAAATAAATGAATGACTCAATAGGACGACCATGATGATTTCTAGAACTTGTTCTCTGCCTGCCTCCTTACCCTTGGATAACCGACTTTGCATATTATATCTGCCTCAGCATCATCAATCTCTAATCTCTGACTTTTAAAATTAGCAGGAATGCTGGTCTGTACTTGGGTATCCTTCCTTGAGTCAGCCTAGAAATTACCTTCAAGCAGAAAGCCTGAGTAATGAAAGAGATTTCCTTATTTCTTTCCATTTTCTCAGAGTTCACATAATTCCTGTTTTCCAGTCTTTTAAAATAGATGATACCTTCTTCAGTTCAGTTTTGCAATTGTCTATAGTGGAGACAAATTCCGCTTTCTTTTCTTCCCTCATGTCCAGAAGAAGCTCAAAATTATTTGCTTTTTTAAAAAATTTCAGAAATAAAGAATAAAATTCTGGAAGCATAGATGCAGGGCAAGAATAATTACTTACAGAAGAACAAAACATGGCTGAACGTGTGCCTTTCTATGCAGAACAGTGATAAGTAATAGAAGTGAAAGAAATAAAATTTTTCCAAAATTTTTATTCTGTAGAAAGATATTATTCAAATGTTAACATAGCAGAGAAATGTTTTCAGATAAGAAAAGACTCAAAATATATAAAACCGAGGTGTCTGTCCTTAGAAAATAAAGTGTAGACCATAACCAATAATAGTAATATATCCAGCTAAAATATTATTATTGTTTAGAAATTAGGAATATTATTTTTGTTTAGAAATTTACAGGTTGAAAATCAACAAAAATATACCATATTTTTCGAGTAAAACAAGAACACATTGTAAATGAACTATCTTAGATATGGATAGATACATTTAAATGAATATATGATTTCTGAATTTGAAACTAAAATAGAGACAATAAACACCCTCATGGATAGCTCAGAAAGTCAGCTTGGTGTGTTGGATGACAAATAGGAGAAACTTATTAAAAAACTCAAAGAAAGCCTGAATACAAGAAAATAAATAGGGAAATGTTGAGTGAGATAAATGAGAGATCAAGACCATTGAGATATTCATTAACTGTGCAGGAATATTTGGAACAAATAAGATTTACAGTGTACTAGGCAAAATCAATTAGCTTTAAAAATGTCTCGACCCAGACCAAATCTAGACTATTTTTAAATTCCATAAAAATATACATTATATTAGGATATTCCACTTGGGAAAAATGAAAACACATTATTAATAGGCGAATAAAAATAATTCTAACTTCAGACCTCCTCACATTAGTAAACGTGTGAAGACAGTAAAATAGTGTCTAATGTATCTTAAAGAGAAAATGGTGACCCCAAGTTATATACCCAGCCACATAGCCATCATTCTGAGGGCAAGTCAATAATATCTCAATATATTTGAGGTTTCAGAAATCCTAAAAACATTTTCTGTGTTTCTGTATAACAAAATGTTTTCAAATTTTGTTATAGTCCACTGAAGACAAACCAAAATAAAGAAGTAAATGTTTTTTCTAGTTGCTCCCTTTTATTTACTTTTAGAAATTTTACACATTATGTAATATTTGTACATGTTTATGGGGGTACATGTGATATTTTGTTACATGTATAGAATGCATAACGATCCAATCAGAGTATTTAGGGTATTCAGCAGCACAAATATTTATCATTTCTCTTTATTGGGAGCATGTCAAGTTCTCTCTTCTATTTTAAAATGTATAATACATTTTTGTTAACTATAATCACCCTACTCTGCTATCAAATATAAGAACTTACTCCTTCCTTCTAACTGTATGTCTGTACTCATTAACTAACCTGTTTTTATTTCTCCCACCCACACACCCTTCCCAGCCTCTGGTATCTATCATTATACTCTTAATCTCTATGAGATGAAAATTTTTAGGTCTCAATTATGAATAAGAACATGTATATTTGTCTCTCTGTGTTTGGCTTATTTCACATAACATGAGAACCTCCAGTTCCATCCATATTGCTGCAAATGACGTGATTTCATTCTTTCTTATGACCAAATGGTATTCATAATATTCCACCATATAATAGTATTCCATTGTATACATTGATTACCATGAAATACTATTTTATATGATATATAAAATATAAATATTTTATATATTTTATAAAATATATATTTGTATATATTTATATATTATATATAAATATATATATTTTATAAAATATATAAATATATAATATATAAAATATATATTTATATATTTTTATATAAAATATAAACATATATTTTAAAATATATATATTTTTATAAATATATTATATATCATATTTTTTACCCATCATCCATGGATAAACACTTAGGTAGAACCTATATTTTTGCTATTGCGAATGGGGCTGCAGTAAACATGACAGTGCAGGTATCTCTGAAATACTGATTTACTTTTCCTCATATCAATACCAAGCAGTGGGATTACTTGATTGTATGGTAGTTCTATTTTTAGTTTCTTGAAAAATCTCTATACTATTTTTAATAGTGGTTGTGCTAATTTGCATTCTCACCAACAGTGTATAAGAAGACTCTTCTATGCATTCTCACCAGCATGTGATTTTTTTTTTCTTTTTAATAATAGCCCACTGGATAAAATGATATCTCATTGTGATTTTGATTTGCATTTCCCTGATGATTAGTGATGTTGAGTATTTTGTCATATACCTGTTGGCTATTGGCAGTGGGAAAAGAAAGTGGCTAAATATACGAAATTCAACTGTTATAATTAAAAATTAATGCAAATCTGTTAAGGAATTGAGAAAATGGATATAAGACAGAAAATATAATTTTGATTGACTATACCACTGTTGATTTTATCAACAATAATTGTGAATTTATGGGAAAGGTAAAGGAAAAGAGGTAATCAGGTAGCAAATGGCTGAATAGAAGCTTTCACAGGTTATCCTCCCTCCGAGAACAGCAAATTTAACAACTATTACACATAAAACACCTTCATAAGAACCCAAAATCAGGTAAGCAATCACAGTTTCTGGTTTTAACTTCATATCACTATAAGAGGTACCAAAGTGGGTAGGAAAGACAGTCTTGAATTGCCAATGCCCCCTCTCCTCCATCCCTTGGCAGCAGCCACATGGCACGGAGGGGGAGTGCAGTGATTATAAACTTTGCATTGGAAGTCAGTGCTCCCCTATCACAGCAAAACGCAACACTAGGCAGAATGCAACTGAAGACCATGGAGGGAACATTTAGACCAGCCCTAGCCAAAGGGGAATCAACCATTTGAGTGATCAGAATTTGAGTTCCGTCAAGCCTTGCCACCATGGGCTAAATTGCGCTGGGGTTCTAAATAACCTTGAAAGACAGTCCAGGCCACAATTGTGTCCAGAATTGGTGGGTTCTTGGTCTCGCTGACTTCAAGAATGAAGCCGCGGACTCTCACAGTGAGTGTTACAGTTCTTAAAGATGGTGTGTCTGGAGTTTGTCCCTTCAGATGTTCAGATGTGTCCCGAGTTTCTGCCTTCTGTTGGGTTCATGATCTCGCTGACTTCAGGAGTGAAGGTGCAGACCTTCGCGGTGAGTGTTACAGCTCATAAAGGCAGTGCGGACCCAAAGAGTGAGCAGCAGCAAGATTTATTGCAAAGAGCAAAAAAACAAAGCTTCCACAGATTTTGATTAGAATAAATAAGCAAATTCTATTGATATTACCTTTTCCTTCCAGTTGTTTCTTCAACTCATTGCATGCATGGTAATTACAGAGTTGTTCCTCATTTTTGGCATTTTTTGAAAAATCAAATCAAAGCTAAACAAAAATATATTATGGACCAGGGAAAATCTCCCAGTGGGATGTTTCATTGAGGAGAAATGTTTATTGTGTGGACATTCATTATATTTTATCTATTTATCACTCTTTGAGATTTTACAATGAAAAATGTCTGTAAGATGAAACTCCTTTAAAGAATTCAAAAAAAAAAAAAAAAAAAAAAGCTAGGCATTGGAGCTCACTTTTGGAATCCCAGAGCTTTGGAAGGCCAAGGTGGGAAGACCTGTTGAAGCCAGGAGTGTCAGACAAGCGTAAGCAACATAGTGAGAATCCAATTCTACAAAATAATAATAATAATAATAATAATAATAATAATAATAATAATAAAAAGTGTAAAAGAAAAAAACAAATATGCAAAAAAATTCCAAATGACAACATCAAAAATCAGTGTTAGCCAGTATTAAATTTAGAAAACCACATCAATGATTGCTTTTACTCTCAGCAAAGAACTCTTCTTACATCAAATGTGCCTTATGATTTTTATGCTGATCTCTAGTCTAAGTTTGTAAATAATTAAATCGCAAAGTCAAAAGTGCTATGGAGAATTAAACTCTACTTACTCCCATTTGCCTGCATACGTTGTGTGCTTAGCCTGGTGTTTCTGATTCTATCATGTACTTTATATAATCCTATCTGTTTATAATTCCTAGCATAAAAGGTATTCTCTAAATTCCAAATTTCCAACAATAATAAAACAAAAGCACCAACATGAAACAGAGAAACATTTTACTGATGAATTTTTGTGTGAAAGGGAGAGGGAGTAGATGAAGATACTCAACTTACTCCTGACAATTAAAAAAGTTATTTGTAAGTGTTTATTAGTCCATTCTCACACTGCCGTGAAGAAATACCTGAGACTGGATAATTTACAAAGGAAAGAAATTTAATTGACTCACAGTTCTGCAAGTCTGGGGAGGCCTCAGAAAGCTTACAAAGATGGCAGAAGGGGAAGCAAATATGTCCTTCTACACATAGCAGCAGGAAAGAAAAGTATCAAGCAAAGTGAGAGAAGCCTTTTATAAAACTATCAGATCTTGTGAGAACTCACTATCACAAGAACAGCGTGAGAGTAACCACCCCCATGATTAAATTACCTCCCACAACGTTCCTCCCATGACAGATGGGGATTATGGGAACTACAATTCAAGATGAGATTTGGTTGGAAACACAGTCAAACCATATCAAAATTTATGTTATTTTTATGAATTTGGTGTTAATCCTGCTTTCTCAAATAGATTAAGGATATAGGCTGTGTTTTAACCTGTATTTCATTATTTTATACCTTTGCTACATATAAAGGCAAAAATGCCAACATACTATTGTTTGAAAGAACACAATTTTTAAATTACCTGCTGAAATAAAATAGGGTGTGGTGTTGAAGTAGCTATTTGAGAGAATAAGACATTCAAATTCAATCATTTTAGTGATATACTCGTTATATAAAATTCAGGTATTTTAAATACTGATATAATGCAAGTAAGAGGACTGTAAATATAAGCTGAAGAGGCCATGTAATCTACTGGTTTCACAGCATGGGCTTTGAGTAAAACAAATGTATGTCGTCGTTATTGTTGTTGTTGCTGTTGTTTTCCACTACATCTGATTTTAGGGAAATTATTCAACATCTTTGAAATCACAATTTTCTCAGGTATAAAATGAAGGAAAAAAACCTAAATCATTAAGTGGTTGTGAGCATTAAATAATATCTAGCAAATAAAGCATATAATAAATATTCTCTCTCATTGTAAGTTTTTAATAAGTGGTCATTACATATATAACCTTGGACAAAATACTCTACTCTTGAACCTAAAATATCCAATGTGTATAATGTAGGACATTCAACTTCTGTGAAAAATTTTGTCGTTATTTTAATATAAATTGCATTGAATCTGTAGATTACTTTGGGAAGAATGGAAATTTTAACAATATTGATTCTTCCAATTCATGAACATGGAATATCTTTGCATTTTTTATTCATCCTCTATTTCTTTTATCAATGTTTTATATGATTTATTGTAAAGATTGTTCTTTGTTAATTAAGTTTATTCTTAGATATTTTATTTTATTTGTAGCTATTTTAAATGAGATTAGTTTTTTGGTTTTTTTCAGATTGTTCACTGTTGGCATATAAAAATGCAACTTATTTTCGTAAGTTGATTTTGTATTCTACAATTTTACTGAATTTATCAACTCTAATAATTGTATAAGATAATATCATTTGTACACAAGAATAATTTGACTTCTTCCTTCCAAATTTGAATGCTCTTTATGTCCTTCTCTTGTCTAATGGCTCTGGCTAGGAGGAGTTCTAGCACAAGACTGAATAATTCCCAGATGTGTATGGAACCACAAAAGGATCCAAATAGCCAAAGCAGTCCTGACCAACAGCAAAAATGAAAACAAAACTAAACTAAAACATCTAGGGGAATCACATTACTTGACAATATTGTATTACAAAGCTATAGTAACCAAAAGAGCGTGGTTCTGGCATAAAAACAGACACCTAGACCAATGAAATACAATAGGGAAATCAAAAATAAATCCACACTCATTTGCATCAACTCTTTTCTGACAAAGGTACCAAGAACATACATTGAATAAAGAACGGCCTCTTCAATAAAAAGTGCTGGAAAAACTGGATATCCATATGCAGAAGTACCCATTAAAATGGATTAAAGACTTAAATCAAAGACTCAAAACTACGAAAATACCAGAAGAAAACATTGGGGAAACACTCTAGAACAATGCTGTGGGCAGAAATTTCTTGAATAAAACCTCAAAAACAAAGACAACAAAAGAAAAATGGACAAATTGGATCACATCCAGCTAAGAAACTTCTGCATTTCAAACAATCAACAAAGTGAAGAGATACCCCATAGAATGGGAGAAAATATTTTCAAACCACCCATCTGACAAGGAATTAATAACCAAAATATATAAAGAACATAAAAAACTCAATAGACAAAAAACAAATAACCTGATTTTAAAATGACCAAAAGGCCTACATAGAAATTTATCCAAAGAAGACATACAAATGGTTAATGGGTATACGACAAATGCTCAAGATCAGTAATTATCAGAGAAATGCAAATTAGAAGCATAATGAGAGATCATCTCACTCACATTAAAATATCTCTTATCGAAAGACAGGCAATAATGGATGCTAGTGAGGATGTGGAGAAAAGGAAACCCTTGAGCACTATTAGCGGGAATGTAAATTATTACCGCTACTATGGAGAACAGAATAGAGGTTTTTCAAAAAACTAAAAATAGAACTACTTTATGATCCAACAATCCCACTGCTGGGCACACACACACACACACACACACACAGATGCACACACAGGAAATAAGTATATCAAAGACATATGTGTGTAGTCCCATGTTTACTGAAGCACTATTCACAGTAGCCAAGATATGGAATCAAAGGTAATGTCTATTAATGGATGAATACATGAAGAAAATATAGTTGATATACAACATGGACTATTGTGCAGCTGTAAAAGAATCAAATCCTGTCATTTGCAGCAATATGGATACAACTGGAGAACATTGTGGTAAGTGAAATAAGCCAGGCATACCAAGACAAATATTCAATGTTCTCAATCATATGTGGGAGCTAAAAAAAAATTGAACTCATGGAGATAGGGAGTAGAATGATGGTTACCAGAGGCTGGAAAGGGTAGCAGGGATGGCAGGGATATAGAGGAATGGTTGACAAGTACAAAATACAGTTAGATAAAAGGAATAAAATCTAGTGTTCGGTAACAAAATAGAGTTGCTATAGCTAATAATATACAGTAAAGTCAAAATAACTAAAAGAAAAATTGGAATGTTCCTAACACAAAGAAATAATAAATGCTTCAGATAATGGATATCCCAATTACCTTGAGATGACCACATTGTATGCTTGTATCAAAATATCATGTGCACTCCATAAATATGTACAACTATTATATCCCCATAATTACTAAAAATAAAAAAATAAAATGGGAGACATTCACATCTGACACCCCGTGTCCTTTTTATGCTAATGTTTATATATATTTTTTAATTTATAAAATAATTTCAGCCATATTGGAAGCACTCAAAGAATAATGTGATTTTTATTTTTAATTTAAATACTACTGTTAATTTATTATTTTTAAAAAAGATAAAGTATCCATCTTTTCAAAATTGACATTTCACTTATGATGTTCTCAAAGTTCATCCATTTTGTATCATAAGATTTCATTTTCTTTTAAGGCTGAATAATATTGCAACATATATATATATATATATATATATAGGCTCCACTTTGTTCATTCATGAATGGACATTTGGGCTGCTTACACCTCTTGGCTATGGTGAATAACGTTGCTGTGATCATAGTTGTGCAAATATCTCTTAAAGATCATGTCATACTTAACAGTGGTTAAGATGGTAAATTTTATGTTATGTGCTTTCTTACCACAATTTAAATTAAAAGATATGTAGTCACATAAACATTTATTCTCTATTTAATTAAAAGAATTATATAAAAATTAAATATTTCTTGATAGATAGGCTTTTGAATATTTGGAACAAAGCATAAACAAGAAAATAGAAAAATCAAGCAAAGCAAGAGAAGCCTTTTATAAAACTATCGGATCTTGTGAGAACTCACTATCACAAGAACAGCGTTGAGAGTAACCACCCCCATGATTAAATTACCTCCCACGGGGTCCCTCCCGTGACAGATGGGGATTATGGGAACTACAATTCAAGATGAGATTTGGTTGCAAACACAGTCAAACTATATCAAAATTTATGTTATTTTTACGAATTTGGTGTTAATCCTGCTTTTACAAGTAAAAATGATTTTACTTATAAATTTCATCAGTAGAGATATAATATATCTCTATTATTCTATCAAGAAAATATTTTGACAATTCAAATCAGTGAACACAAAACTGTCAAACTCACCAATTAGTTTTTTCCTCAAGCTGTGAAAAACTGCATTAAATCTGTGATATGTCAAACAATGTTGTAGCTACCTGTTGTTATACCTACGATGTATTTGAGATAAAGACTTGGGAGAAATGTTGCTACTTTCTTATTTTTGTTTAGATGTTTTCTAGGAAAATCACTTCTGAATAATGAAAGCATCTCAAATTAAATAAGCCCTGTTCTCCAAAATGTCACTTAGGAAAAGTACAATACCTCCAGATTAATGTAAGGTTTTTTCTTTTTATAATTTCTTTACTGATTATATTTTCTTGACATCATGATATAGTTGAACCTATATGTTAGAATTAAGTTCAATTATTAATATAAATAATATATCAAAATTCTAGAAGATTAGAACTTTTTAAAAAGAATATCTATATATCTAAGAAATTATTTCTTCATGTGGAATAAATGTGGTTAAAAAGTGCACTGGACAGAAACTCATGTACTTGAGGTTAATTAAGCCTCAGATTAAATCAGCATCACTGAGACACCATAAAAAGACCCAAACCAGCATAAAAAGACTAAGAAATGTATTTAGACTCAAATCAAAGGCATAAGTTCAACCTAACCCCTGAAATTGTACATTCATGGGACATAAACAAATTAGAAAGTAAATGCTTTAAATTATATGTGAACAAAATGCACAAGTCTCAGCCTAATCCCTAAATTATGCATGTGCAGGAGAGACACAAAATGACAACGAAGGATTTGAGAACTAAAATGATGCTTGAGTCACCACCTACAGAAGGCAAAACATATGGTGTGAAACTACCTAGACTAAATGCCTATGAAAATTGGAAGTATCACCAATACATCTAGAACATTATAACAGGATACATGGCATTCATAAGGGCCAAAATAAAATGTGCAGTATGACACATAAAAAGAACCAGGAAAATGTGAACAACTATCTTAGGAAAAAGCAATGAATAGATGCCAACATCAGTATCACTCTGTATTTGTAGTTATCAGAAACACTTTAAAGCAGCTATCACCACTATTTTCCAGAAGTAAAGAAAAATTTACTTAAAATGAATGAAAAGCTAAAATTTTCTAGAAAAGCTAGATAAAAAAAATTGAGGTTTTGGAATTGAAGAATCCAAAATCTGAAATTTAAAATACTACTCATAGCAGAATGAATATAATAGAGAAAAATAGTCAGTGACCTGGAACATAGATATATAGAAATTATTTCGTCTGAACAAAAGAGAGAAAAAAATAGAAAAACAAATAAAAAGCTTTATGGACAGATGAGGTAATATTTTAAAATCCATAATGCGTATACTTGAGAGAGAGAAAAAGGGAGTCAGAAAACATATTTGAGGAAAAAAAAAATGCAAAATATCAGAAATTTGGTACTACATAAATTAACACATTGAAATAATGAGCAAATTCCAAGCAGTAAAAATTCAAAGAAAATTATGCCTGAAAACATTGTAGTCAAGATACTTAAAACCAAAGATAAAAGAAAATCTTGCTAGTAGCGAGAGAAATGGACACATTACAACAAGCACAATGGTTTGATTGCCTGGAGCTTTCTCATTGGAAAGCATGTAGGCCTGAAACAGTGAAAAATATCTTAAGCTGCTGAAATTAAAAAAAAAAAAAAACCGTCAACACAGAATTCTGCAAACATGAAAATATCCTATAAGAAGGGAAGAAAAATAAATATCTTTTCCAACGGAGAGAAACTAAGATATGTGTACAATAAAGATATATAAACATTATATAAATATACAAAATGGGCTGGGCACAGAGATTCACAGCTGTAATCCCAGCACTTTGGGAGGCTGAGGTGGGCAGATCACTTGAGGTCAGGAGTTCGAGAACAGCCTGGCCAACATGGTGAAACCCCATCTCTACTTAAAATACAAAAAAAAAAAAAAATTTAGCTGGGGCATAGCGGCTCATGACTATAATGCCAGCTATTCGGGAGGCTGAGGTAGGAGAATTGTGTGAACCTGGGAGATGGAGGTTGCAGTGAGCAGGGATCGTGCCACTGCACAGGTGACAGAGTGAGACTCCATCTCAAAATAATAATAATAATAAATATAAATATAAATAAATAAATATACAAAATGTTTACCTGGCCCAAATGAAATCTAAAATATAACAAACAGTGGAGATGATAGAAAGTATTTGGTGTAAGGTTCTACATTTTAAACAAATTTTGTATAATATTAACTCTATGATTATGGATATCTATGTATATATCTTTTAATCTGTAGCAAACCTTTTTTAAAAAGATGTATAGCCTAAAATTAAGTACAAGAAAAATGTAATACTTAAATAGTTCAAAAAATTTGAAACAAAAAAAAAGGAAACACAGGAGAAACAAAAGATACGGGGGCCAAACAGGAAAAAAATGTTGACTTAAATCCAACTATATACAAATAAAAATAGTAAACGTTAATGTTCTAAACACTTTAATTTCAGGGTGGAAATTGATACAGATAATAGAAAAGAGAGAGAGCTAGGCTCAGCCTTTAAGAGATTTACATTAAAACAAAGATAAGTTGAAAGTAAAATAGTGGAAAGTGTTTACTAAGCAAACACAGAATAAAAAAACAGGAGTTATATTAAGAACAGTTAAAACTGATTTATAGAAAAAGAGTATAACTAACGACAAAGGATATTATATAATATTGAAAGGAATAATTTATCAGTTAAATAAAACATTTATAAATGCTATGTGTCTAATATCCTGGGTGCACAATACATAAAGAAAAAACTGACAATTGAATGAAGAGGTAGACAATTTCAAAACCATAGTAAGATATTTTTACACTCCCCTCATAAGCAATTGAGAAAAAAAAGACACAAATAATCAATTAAGCCCTGAAATATTTGAACAAAGTATAAACCATTGTGCTATATTTGTCACTTATAACCAAAACACTGCATCTCACACTTACAAAGTATATACTATTCTCTAGTGCATATATCACATTCAACAAAATGAATAATATACTAGGCCATAAAACAAATGTATTATTTAACCATATGTAATTAGAGGCAAATAACAGGAAATATCAATGTACTAACAAATTATAGGAAAGAGAAAAACACTTTCAAATTAATAAAAATAAAAATACATCATCAAAATGCTAAAGCTATAACAGTGCTCAGAGACAAGTTTTTATCTTTAAATACATTCATAACGAAGCAGCAGCAGAAGAAAGAGGAGGACGAAAAGGAAGATAAGGAGAATGAGTATCTTAAGGAAAAGAATAGCAAAGCATAATAAATCCAAAGTAAATAGAATGAATACTAAAGGTAATACCAGATAATAATACAAAACAACAAAAAATAGACAATAGAGGAACTTGTAGGCCAAAGCTGCTTTTTGTCTGTGTATGTGAAAGATCAATCCCTAGGTTAATCAAGTAAAAAAGAGAATGAAGAGAAATTGTCAATGTCAGAAAAAAAGTTGGGTTATGACCATGTATTATAAAAATATTAAATAAAATTTTAAGAAAACTGTTAATTTTTTATGGTAAAAACCTTTGAAATGAATCAATTTCTTCTGAAATACAAATCATCAAAATTTATACAAGAGGTAAAAAACACCTATATAACACCATATCTATTGAAGAAATTGAAATTTTTTTATTTTTTATTTTTATTTTTATTTATTTATTTATTTTGAGATGGGAGTCTTGCTCTGTCACCCAGGTTGGAGTGCAGTGGCACAATCTCAGCTCACTGCAACCTCCACTTCCCGGGTTCAAGCAATTCTCCTGCCTCAGCCTCCGAAGTACCTGGGACTACAGGCACGTGCCACCACGAACGGCTAATTTTTTGTATTTTTAGTAGAGACGGGGTTTCACCACGTTAGCCAGGATGGTCTCGATCTTCTGACCTCGTGATCCTCCCGCTTTGGCCTCCCAAAGTGCTGGGATTACAGGCGTGAGCCACCGTGCCCGGCTGAATTTCTTATTACAAAATGGAAATCAAAGCTACAAACAAAAATGGTTTTACTTGTAAAATTTATCCAACATTGAATAATTAAATAATACCACCTTATATAATTATTTCACAAAATACAACGAATAAAACTGTATACTTGTGTTATAAGTTCAGAATAAACTTTACACCAAACAAAGCCTGATGATGTTATGGAAAAGAGAAAAGCACAAATAGATCATCATCAGTCATGAATGTAGATGAAAAAATGCTAAATAGAATGTTAGCACATAAACAGATCAATATATAAAAATGATAAAACCTGAGGATCAAATATGTTTTATCTTAGGAATGCAAAAGTGGCTAAAATTTTGAAAATAAATTATTGTAATTTACTATATTAACAATTAAAGATAAAAATATGTAATCACTTCAGTGCAGAGAAAGCATTTAATGAAATTTTTAATAAAAGTTGCAGCAAAATATAAATGATTGGGAACATCGTGAAAATAATGAAGGGCATCTACGAAAAACCTACAGCTAAAATCATACTTAAATGTCAAATAATAAATGTTCCCCTTGAGACCAGAAACCAGTAAAGGATGGTTGTTTTTACCACTTCTGTTCAACACTGGAAGTCCTGGCCATTACAATAATGGAAGTAAAAAAAGAGAAAAGTCACAAATATCAGAAAAAGAGAAGAAATGCTGCTTCTATTTGTGAGTGATATGATTGCTTATGTAGAAAAACCATAAAATAACTCACAGAAAGCATAAATGAATTTAACATGTTACATGGTTAGTGTAGAAAAAAATAAACTGAGTTTTTACAGATTAGCTTCAAGCATTTGGAAAATGACATTCAAAACTATAATTCCACTTATAGTACCCCCAAAACATAAAAGTATTTAATAAAAAAAGAAGAAATCTAAACACTTTACCTTGAAAATTAAGAATGTTGCTTCAAAAAGTTAAAGATAATAGATGAAGAATGAATGCTAAATGTGTGAATTACAGGACTCAACATTGATAAGAGCAATTTTCCCAAAACCGATATATAGTTGTTATGTATTTGATTGTAGAACAATCAAAATTCCAGCAGGATTTTTCTGTTGTAAGTGAAAAGCCTATTACATTTAACTGAAACAGTTTTTTAAATGAAAAAGAAGATTGCAGGACTTAGTCTCTCTTATTTAAAGACTTACTATAAAGCTGCAAAAATCAAAACCATTTGGTATTGAAGAAAATATGCACATATAAATCAATGGAACCAAAAGGAGTGCAGAAATAGACCCACATATATAAATATATACCCAACTAATTATTGACAAAGGTAACAAAGCCATTCCACTAAAAAGTGTTGTATTAACTGAGTATAAAAATACAAAAACTTAAAAAAGTGACAACACAGCCTACATTTTTTAAAAAACATCAAGATGAATTACTGAACCCAAAACTTTAAAATTCTAGAAAATGTCATAAAATATTTGTCATTTGGGGTATGCAAAAGTTTCTTAGAACATAAAAATCTAGAACCATAAATGTACTCATTACACCATGGAATGAAATGTAAAATACAATTTTAAATATTATAAACTTGTCAGTAAATAGAATAAAAATCGACATTGTGATATGATAGGATACCAAGAGCTTCAATTTTATATAATGATGTAATATTTAATCTTATATTATTTTTACGGTGTTATTGAAGTCTATTTAAAGGAAAATAAACCATGTGATTAGAGTGTACAATTTGATCAGTTTTGACAAATGTAAGTATGTCTGCAGATCCTCACCGTTTATTTTAACACAGCCTCACCATACATTTCTTGGATGGGATTTTGGTGCCAAAAAATTGATTGTTGTTTTTTACTGGTATTATTACTTAGAGTTAATATATGCAACATTTACCAAATATTTACTGAAATACTCTATGTTTGAGATAAGGTACCATTGAACATTTACTTGAATGAAAATGAGTATAAAACATTTTTATTACTCAGAATTCTTAAAAGTTATACCACTGTATTCATGCACTAAGAAATATGTTTAAGAAATCTGAAACAAAACAAATTGTATAATGTAATCTGTTCTTTTAGACCCAGGCTATTTTTATATTTATTATTAAAATTTATTACATTTCCAAGGAGAGTTATTTGGATTCTAGAAAATATATATATAATTTGTATTTGCCAAGTATCTTTTGTATTGTCTCTCTATATTTGATAATACCTTACCAAGGAAGAATCTTAAAGATAGACATGCCGATTGTGTGTGTGTGTGTGTGTGTGTGTGTGTGTGTGTGTGTAAGAGATAAATGAGACAGATAATAGATGACAAGGTGAAGATTTGTAAATTTATTTCTGAGAATTAAATTTGTCAATTATGTGAGGAAAGAAACAGTAGACTTGGCATTCATTTTGCTAGTGTGCAAGATGTCATGTTGGTGGCAATGACACAGGACATATTTCCAAAAACACAAGACAATGTTTTCTCTATTCAGGCATGTCAGATATATTATTACTACATAAATTCTGTGGTGTCATTGTATGATTTATACCTGAAAGTCTGTAACTCAAAAGCCATTAAATTTCTTTTGTAGCTTGTAAACGGGGAAAAAAACATATAGAGGGGAAAATAAAATAGGAGGTTGTCTTAGTCAGTTCAGGCTTCCTTAACAAAATACCCTAGAGTGAGTGGCTTAAACAATAGAAATGTATTTTCTCAAAGTTCTGGAAGCTGTAGGTCCAAGATCAGGGTGCCAGCATGGTTGGGTTCTGGTATTGGGTGTCTTCCTGGATGTAGATGGCTGACTTCTTGCTGTGCGCTCAAATGGCACAAGGAGAGAGACATGAAACTCTCTGGTGTCTCTTCTTATGAAAGTGCTAATCCCATCATGAATACTCTGCCCTAATGACCTCATCTAAACCTAATTATCTTTCAAAAGCTCTACCTTTGAATACCATCAGTGTGAGGGTTAGGGTTTCAAAATAAAAATTTTGAGGGAACACAGTTCAGTTCATAGCAGAGGTATTTTCCCTTTTGTTACTAGTTTTCATAGGGGCCTCTGGGAGGGTTTTTCTTTGACTTTGATACACCCCATCTTTTGTAGTTTATCAATCTTTAATAAAACGATATGGAAGCACAACATTCATGCAGTAAAATTCAACAATTAGCAATGTACAATTTTATAAGTTTTGTTAAATATATACTATCATATGAAAATCATCTGCTAATTGATTTCCTTGTGGTTCTACTCCTCCAATGGAACAATGACTGATATTACTGGTAATTGATGACTGGGTGCTGGCCATTCCAAATTTTACATTGGGGTGAAAATTTTATTGAATTCTTTTGAATAGTGCTGGATTTTGCCTGACATGCAATTAAATTATTTGGATTAGTTGAACCTTTTCAAGACTTGCTTTAAGATTTCCTAGAGTGCCTACAGACTAGCTGTTGTTGTGGAGAAATTTTAGTTCTGCTATTGTTTTAATAACCTTCTGCGGCCCACACTCTTCTGTGAATTAGGAGATCTTTCTATTCTGACTAATTGGAAGATAACTTCTTTTCAACCCTATGTGCACTCTAAGGATTGATACGCCTGCTTCTTCTGAGTAATTCTCTCCCTGTCCTTGTATAATTTCCTTTCATTGATGCCCAGATCAATACTCAGCTAAAACTTGATGGACCCTCTTTGAATGTCTGTGATGCTATCTCTCTTTGTGGCTCTTTTTTTTTTTTTATTATCTGCCCCCCTTCTCAAGCTGCATTAGCCTACTTGAATTCTGATATCTGTCTCTGCAACCGAGTGAGATCTCTGGATTTCATTTGCATTTCTTATCCCTGCACAAGGCTCATCTTACATGTTTCTCTTTTTACAGAAATCAGAGCCCTTTCTACCTGTTGGCTAACATGTGAAAATCATTATTTCACATATTCTGTCCAGTTTCTTAGAGTTTTAAAGCAGTTGGAACAATTATGTTCTTCCTGTCACTCCATCATAGTTGGAAGCAAATGTCTTACCTATGAATCCGTTATGCACATCCTCTTTTATCATCTCTTCTTGTGTCCCATCATTTATTATTGTAAGTAATTAGCTCTTTGTGGGGATTACTGTGCTGCCTGTCCTATCCATAGTTGCACCAGATAGGAGGTAAAGTGGAAGTTGTCTTTCTGTGTTAGTGGATCTTACTTGCAGTGTAGTTATTGGGTATTTTGCTTTTCAATGGCAGCATTCCAGAGTTTAACTATATGACTGTTGTGAGCATGAGGGACAGACATCCACTTTCTTAATGTGGCCCTATTGGTTGCAGTGACTCCGCTGTCTGTACTCATAGACATGGAAGATACCTGATCTCTCTATCATGGTATGATTCCCAGGCCAATATTTCTTTTGCCGACTCCCAGAATTACAACTAAGACAGTGTGTTGCTATTTAATAGAATCAACTTTTTAGTGGCTTTCTATCTGATTTCATGCATTTTTCACTTCTGCCTGATTGTGGCAGGAATAGCAATTGCCTTGACAAACAAGTTCTATGTTCTATGAAGCTTAATTAGAAGTCAATCCTGTAGATCTAAACTAGCATCTCTCAGATTCTGGAACTTTCCCTGATTTTGAAAGACCTGATCACCTATATTCTCTGCAACCAAGAGGAAGGTCCAAAGAAATCAAGGCTGCTGGAATTCAAGACAGAGTACAAGGGTGTAAGTAACAGAGAGAAAGAATGCTGAAGATCTGCAGAGGGTATCATCAAGTATTAAGCAGAGAACTGTCTGGTGCATATGTCAGGATATTACTAAGGGCAAGAGAAAGAATCATCTGAGAGAACCAGAGAAAATAGTGCTCAGCTCTCACCCAGGACTGGCAATCTAGGTTATCCTCAGCCATTTTTTTCTTCCTTTTCCATCATAGTTCCTTATATTTTCCATATTACATTGAATACAACATCTAATATTATATTGAATAGAAATAATAAAAATCAACATCTTGTGTTTTGTGAATATTATGGAGGAAACATGTAGTTTCTAACAATTAAGTATGATGTCAACCACGGGATTTCATAGCCACACAAACTACCAGGAAGTTTATTTCTGTTCCTAAATATTGAAAATTCTTATCATGAAGGGGTGTAGAATTTTATCAAAGGCCTGTTTGTATCTATTGATATGATTATATAAAATTTCCTATTTATTCTCATAATACGATGTATTAATATAATAATAAGTGGGTTACAGATATTAACCCATTGTTGCATTCCTGGAGTAAATCTCACCTGTTTATTATGCATATTTTTATGCAGCTAGATTTTATTTGTAAATCTTTCGTTAATGATTTTCATGTATATGTTCCTGAGGAATGTTGGTCTGTTGTTTTGTTTTGTTTTGTTTTATATAGAATGTCTTTGTCTGACTCTGGTATCAGGAAAATACGAGCCTCCTACAATTAATAGAAAACTGTTTCCTCATCCTCAAATATCTGAATGGTTCTTTAAAATTTGATAAAATTCACCACTAAAGTCATCTGGGCCAAGGTTTTTTTGCAAGAACATCTTAAATTACTAATTCAGTATCTTCACGTGCTATAGATCCCTATCTCATTCCATATTAGATATTATGGCTATTCCATATCTTATTCCATTATATATTCCATTAGATATTCCATATCTTATTAAGTCAGTTTTAGCAATTTATGTCCTTCTCAGAATTTTTCTATGTCTTCTAATATTTAAGTTGTTGGCATACAGTTGATCATAGTATTTTTGTATAATTATTTTAATTTATGTAGGTTTAGTAGTAAAGTTCTCTTTTTATTTCTGATTTTGGTAAATTGCACCTTCTCTTGGTTTTCTTGTTTAGTCTGCCTAAAGATTAGTCAGTTTTCTTGATCATTTCAAATATCAACTTTTGTCTTTATTTTTTCTATATTTTTCTGTTTTCTATTTCCTTGAGTTCTTGCTTTATTCTGACCACCATTTGCTTAGTTTGCTCTTCTTTTTTTGGTTATTAATATAGAAACTTTGGTTGTAGATTGAAAACCTTTATTTTTATGCAAATGTTTAAAGCTATAACTCTCTCTTTAAGGTATGCTGTAGTTGTATACATAACTTTTAGTATAAGTTATTTTCCATCCATTTAAAAATATTTTCTGATTTATCTTATGACTTCTTCTATGACTCCTGAGTTATATAAAAGCTTTTTGTTTAATTCCTTTTTATTTTAAGATTTCCCAGGTACTTTTTTCTGTGGTTTGTTTCTAATTTAATTGTGGTCATAGAAAATACTTTTTCTAATTTTAATTCTTTCATATTTAATCTATCTTCTTCCATAGTTTAGGATATGGTCTATTTCATGTATTTGCTTGAAAAAAAATATGTCCTTGAAAGAATATGCATTTTGTAGTTATTGCATGGATTATTCTGTAGTGGTATCTCATTGTGGGTAATTTGCATTTTCACAATAACTAATACTGTTGAGCATATTTTCATGTCTTGATTTTACATGAATACATCTTCTTAATGAAGTGTCTCTCCAAATATTTTGCCCATTTTTAACTGGGTTTTTTTGCTTTCTTATTGTTTTTTAAGAGTTCTTTATCCTTGGTACAAATGCTTTATCTGATATATGCTTCAAAAAATTTACTTTCAACTCTGTGCCTTACCTTTGGTGTGGCAGTACTGTACATTTCAATATTCATAACATTTGATTTTATATATTTTTCTGTTTTTATCTGTTCTTGATTCAGGTGGATCCTTCCTACTCCACGCTGAATGAAAGTGGAAGTTTGATTATACAGTTGTTTCCTCAGTATCCACAAGGGATTTGTTCCAGGAACCTGCATATCTGTGGGCTGCATGTTCCACGAATACTGTATTTTAAGTCTGCAATTGGTTGAATCCATGTATATGGAATCCACATATAGAGAATACTGATTATATATATATTAAAATATCATAGTGGTTATGACTACTCTGTAAAGGCATTTTGGAATCCTGCCCCAAATTTACTTTGCATGTGGAGACTGGTGCTATGACACACACAGTCCAAGAGGTTATGTAAAGGTTTATTACATACATAATTGAAGCCTTCTGAGAAAAACCATTCAGTCCTCCCAATGTGATCAAAAATGTCTTGTGAGAACAAAGAAAGGATACTGGCTTGGCCTTTTATTGTAGGTATGAGGTGGAAGGATTCCTGATTGTAGGGAGGGATTTACGGGGCTTAAATCTCCCGCTGGCTGGCAACAAAGGAGGCAGCACCTAGGCTTTCTTATGAGCTTACCCAGAGGTGAGGCAGAAGAGGAAGAAGGAAAGATGAGGCTCAAAGGCTATCAGCAATCAAATATCAAAACATAAAGACTACCAAACAATCCACTGCAGAGTAATGCTAAATTAACTCTGATTATTATAAAATATATAAAGTTGGGTTTCTGCATGTATAAGCTAATAATTTTCATCAATTTTTGGAACATTTTAGTCATTTAAATAAACATTTTGCCCCACCTATTTTTCTCTCTTCTCCTTTTTGGTTTCCCATTGCACATATGTTGGTGCACTTGAAGTCCTCTTACAGGTCTTTGAGTCTCAGTTCATCTTTCTCCATTCTTTTATCTCAAGAGCTGGGAAAGTACCTCAGGCAGTAAGCTGGGACAAATGTAAGACTTCATGTTTTGCTCTCTTTCCCTTCAGAATTTACATGTTACCCAATCACAGAATACTACCATTGCATCATTTCATGTATAGTTTCTAATGCTTGGGTTCATTTAAAATTATGTGAATATTCTGTATTTACATCCCTGTTTCCCTTTTTCAAAAACAAAATAGCTATATGATTTGACTACAATTTTTTTAAATTTTAAATTTCAGCTGTTTATACCAAAAAGAAAATAGCTGCATTCTCTGCATTTAAAACAGCATGTCACACAACATAAAATAAATAAAGATTTTATGCACTTTAAGTAAATTTTTTTACTATTTTCTTTATGGAAAATTAAGGGTATACATATTATATAAATGTGAAATAGGCACCTGTGAAATAGGTCAATTAATATTTCATTTTTAGCTTTTCAAGTGAAAAACACATATAAAGAATAACTGATGCAAATAATAAGTTTTTTTGTTTTACTAATGACTTGTGATCCTGTGGCTTCATTGACTTTCCTACAATCTAATGTTACCACATAACCTGCCTACCATCATAATGTTGGTAATAATTACATCCCTTTGGATTTCCTTACAATGCTTTCATATGGCTAGTCTTTTATTATTATTTCTTGCTGAACCTTTTCTTTTCCTCAGCATTTAAAATTCCTCTTTCTTTATTTAATGTTACTGAAGCTTACTAGCAAAAATATCACTGGCTTTGAAAATAGCTTTTTGAGTCTAGTAGAAGTTCTAAATCTCTCCCTTATTTTTGGAAGAAAACTCAAACAAAACTCAAAATTCAGTAGTATTAGCATAAATGGTATAATAAAACACTTGATCATAGGGAATATAGTACTTTAAAGGACTACTCGGAGCTTTGCAAAACTAAGTTCTGGGTAGGTATCAATTTGCATCATGCCTAAAATACCACTGAATATAGCACAATAGATTGGTTAAGACATTTGCACAGTAGTAAAAAAATTAGTGTAGGTTTTACGATTATCTAGTTGCAAACTCAGCTTTGAAGATTTATGTATTTATAGTCTTCTTAAAACAAAAAAAAAAAAGTCTATAAGAACACATTTCAAAGGGCTGTAAGTTCTCTTAAAGGAATCTGTTTGAAAAAAAAAAAAAAAACACTTATGGTAGAACTATATTAAAGCTGCATAGATTTTTCCCTAAAAACCATTTGGTGACACTGCTGAAAAATCAAGACACATATAATGACTACACTGTTCTTAAAATGTTGCATTCGAATAATAAAAATATTTAACATTTCTACATTGCATAACAGTTTTATGGAGATACAATTAACATATCATAAAATTCACCTTTTAAAAGTGTACAATGCCACAGTTTTTCACATAATCAGAGTTGAGTATTCATAACCACCATCTAAGTTTTGAACATTTTATGAATCCCCCCAAAAATCCCATACCCATTAGCAGTCAAACTCTATTTCCCCCTTCCCACAGCCACTGAAAATCACGAATCTTCTTTCTGTCTCTATGGGTTTTTCTATTCTAGACATTTTATATAAATTGAATTATACAATACATAGTTGATTGTGTCTGGCTTCTTACTTCCAGTCTGTCTCCAAGTTCCAACAAAAACTCTACCTCCAAAGTACTTAACCGATATATCCATGATTCTCCAATGCTAGTCCTGCATATCTAATACAAACCATCATAATTTCTTCTACACTTCACTATATTCATCTATTAGATTATTTTGTTTATTATCTGTTTGTTTACTGTCAGTCTCTGACATTTCTCAAGCACGGTGAGAGGAAGAGAGGAAGGCAAAGAGAAAAGAAGAAGTGTCTATAGGGAGAGAATGAATGCTTATTTTGTTTTTTATTGTATTTGCATCATGTTTTACATTGATCTACACATGAAAAGTATTTAAAGCATATGCTTTGCATACATATATAAAAGGGCAAGTTAATGAATGAATGGTTGCATGCATGTCTGGAAGGATATATCCAGGTTTATTATCCTGTAGACTTCTGCCATAGTGATTTTTTTAAATATAAATATAACCACGTAACTCTCAAGCTTAAAATCTTTTACTCATGGCCTTAAATATGAAACCCACATGACGGGAGATCTAAGAATATCTGTTGCATAAGTTGTCACCATTGTTCCATATATTCAGTACTTAGTTCACTCTATTTGATTTTTTTGCCTTTCTCTGAAAACATTTTATGTATCTTCATGTTTTTATAAATAAAACATCTACAGCACTTCTTTAGACATTCACTTCCTTAAGGAAGTTGAGCACACTGCTTACCTCTCTCTCTGGGCTATTGAGTTCTTCTGTGAGTTTTGGTTGGGAATCTGCCACACCTGCCACCCCTTTAGAAGGTAAACTCTTCCAGGTAAGAATGGAATCTTTGTATGGCCAGGGTCTCATACACTTATCTACTCTTAGTAGACAGACAAATGTATACTATGATTTAAAAAAATTAATTAGCTATAACACATAACACAAAAAAATGCACTGGTCCATTTAGGCACTAGCACAAGACTTAATTTGTACTATACATTATTAGATTGGAAGTTTCCTGTGTCTTCTTTTTTCAGGTATACAGAGAATTAAGCTGTAAATTTAAAACAAGATAGTTGATTGTTGAGAACTGAGGAAATTGAGTATTCATGTGTTTATAAATAAAAACTACAGTTGACCCTTGAAAAACACGGATGTAAATTGCATGGATCACTTACATACAAATTTTCTTCCACCTATGCCACCCCTGAGACAAGAAAACCAACCCCTCCTCTTCCTCCTCCTTCTCAGCCCACTCAAAGCAAAGATGATAAGGATAAGGATGAAGATCTTTATAATGATCTACTTCCACTTAATAAATAGTAAATATGCTTTCTGTGTAATTTTCTTGCCTCTAGTTTATTTTCTTGTAAGACTATATTACATATACATGTAATACACAAAATATGTATTAATCAGTGATTTATGTTATTGGTAAGCCTTCCAGAAAACTGCAGGCTATTCATAGTTAATTCTGGGCATAGTTAAAAGTTATATGCAAACTTTTTAAGTCATGGGGAGCTAATACCCTAAATCTCACGCTGTTCAACAATCAAGTTGAACAGGTATTTTCAATCAAGTTTGGGGAAAATATGGACACAGGTTTTTCCAAAAAACGGTCCTTTTTAAAATTTATATTATTTGTATTTGCTTTCCTTACTCAGAAACTACTACTGACAATTTTAGCTAGAAATCCAAATTGGAAACTAATAATAAGGTTGTTGAAGGACATGGAAGAATTTGGCAACTCTGATATTTTCTGCTTTTATTAGTATGAAATTAGACAAGATAATTAACTTATTAAAGCCTCAATTTTCTTGATTGTAAAGATAATAATGTCTAAATTACAAGATCAGTTAAAAATAAGGACTAGTGAAAATGATGATGTCATTTTCTGAGAATTAACTATGTGCCAACTTCTATGATAACCACTTGATACCATCCATTTAATCCCCTAAATGAATTATTTTCTTGCCCGTGAGAGTATGAGAAGACAGTTGCCTAACATTTTACAGCAACTAAATGATGGATAGGATGAGAGCAGGTCAGTAAAATCTTAAAGTCTATAGACTTAACTGCAAAATGACAAAACTTGCTACGATAAAATTTTCCATGCTATTATACCTAATTTCTAAGCAATTGTGCCTATTGGGGAAAATGTGCTGATTTTTAAAGAAATTTCTCCACTGATAGTATAACAAATATGACTCATTAATAATATTACTACCTCTACCTTTTCTCCGTAAATATGATTGTTGTACTAACACTGTCACTATAACATTGCTAATTTGCCACAGGGAACCAGCATTATTGTATATCAAGTTCAGATACTACAATACTACACCATTATTTCAGTAAGTTGAGGAATTCTGGATAGAGTGCTAGCAAATAATAGTCTTTCAACTGCATCCCACAGAATCAAGGGATACATTTTTTGTTTGTATTAAAATCTGTTCATTTTCTGAAATGTATTTGAATGACCTACAAATGTTTCTCTGCTTTTATTACTTATTAAAGAACTTTTTTTTTTTTTTTGAGATGGAGTTGCTCTGTTGCTCAGGCTGGCGTGCAGTGGCGCTCTCGGCTCACTGCAAACTCCACCTCCCAGGTTCACGCCATTGTCCTGCCTCAGTCTCTCAAGTAGCTGGGACTACAGGCGCCCACCACCACGCCTGGCTAATTTTTTGTATTTTTGGTAGAGACAGAGTTTCACCGTGTTAGCCAGGATGGTCTTGATATCCCGACCTCATGATCCGCCTGCCTCAGCCTCCCAAAGTGCTGAGATTACAGGTGTGAGCCACCGCGCCCTGCCGGAACTTTTAAAATTGTTTTACTTCCACTCATGAGAAGGAAGTTATGTAATGTTATTCAGGGATGGACTAATACCTCTTGAATACAGGACAATCCTCCAGGTAGCCCTGATCTGACTCAGTTCTCCCCATTTCCTTGCTTGTAGGGCTCAAGAATAACTGTAGAATGTGCTAAGAATTCAATATTCAGAGATAAGGAAGAACTGCTTGAAACATACTGGAGTTGTTTCTCTTTCCCCCTAGAGACAGAATGTCCTGCAAAGCTTTTTCCAAGGACTCACCATGCTCCTGAGGTATATAACCCAGGGTTGTCAGCTGTGATGCAAGTGGGCAAGCACAGTTGAAACTTCATATGCCCTGGTCTTAGCTTTCTTGATTCTTGGAGTACTGGTTCACAATTGAGCCTAGGCTTCTTTTTCCCTTTGCCTATCTGTAAGTAGTAAACCTGCTTCATATAACTTGTTGTGTGTGAGTATGTTCTGTCTCACTGGACTGAGATGAGTGGGAACCAGTGCATGGTGAACCTGCTTTACACTGAGGATCACTCTGAGGTTTACTTCGATTGTATCTGTTAAACATTCTTTTAGTTAAACATGTTTTGTGAATCATCATCATCATCATTATTATCATCTACCTGGTAAAGGGTTCTTACTGGATGTATTCTGAAACTGTATGAACTCTAATTCAGTAGTCTACCGACACTTAATTTTGGACTGAACAAAGATCTGCAGACAGAATGTGTCACATCATGATGTAGAACAACACTTTGAATTCTCTTGATTCCAGGAGATGGTGTGAGGAGAGAGAGGAATGAATTAAATGAGGGATAAGAAAAATTGAGAAGAAGGAAAAATAGAATAAAGTTTTAATATATACCAGAAATGCTAATTCACAATTGATCTCTCCTGTCTTTTTTTTCAAAGCTTGATTTATAAACTATTTTATTTTGTTACTTCACCATGAAATAGTTTAATGAAACAAAATATTGAGAAAAAACAATTAAAATTTCTACATTTCCAACCCTACTTAATTAAATATCAAAATTAGTTGAATCCCATTGTCTATCTATAGTCACATCATTGCTAATCATAACCTGTGTATTAGAGATAAGAAACTAGCCACCAAATCACAGCTCTGTGAAACAATAACAGTTTATTTCTTTCTCATGCTATACATCTGTGGGGTTTGGCACTGAGGAACTCAGAATAATAGAGGACACTGTTTTGAATTCTGATAGTCTTGATAAAAGAAAAGTGAAATCTCTGGAGGCTGTTACTCCAATAAGTAACTGCTTTGCCTGGGAATAACTCATCTTAATTCAACTAATATCTTACTGACCTGAAAAGATTATGTTGCCCCATTTGGATGCATGTATGTTTATAATTACGTTTTCCTGAAGATTTGACCCTATTATCATTATAAGATCTCCTTCTCTGTCTTCTCTGCCTGTAATAACAATTGGGTCATAAAGTCTATAATGTTTGTAATGTTTGATATTAATATTGCTGTGACAGCTCTCTTCTGGTTATTGTTTGAATGATGTCTTCATTGTATTATAAATGTCCTCCAATATAGCTCTACTGCCCTTTTGTGCTATTATTGTGATACAAATTATATCTTTAAACATTATAATTCCATCAACATAGTTTTATATGTATTGCTTTACACAGTTGTCTTTTATATCAGATAGTAGAAGAGAAAAATTGCCAACAAACTTCTTCATACTCTTTTTAATAGTTACCTATGTAGTTATCTTTACTAATGCACCTTTGCTGTAAATTTCAGTTACAATCCAGTGTTCTTATTTTTATATAGCCTGAAGAACTCTCTTTGTTATTCATTGTAGAAAATTTCTGCTAGTGATAATTTCTCTTCTTTTTAATATGCAAAGAGCATAATTTGACCTTCATATTTAAAGGATAGTTTTACTTGAAATAATATTCTTGGTTGACTATATTTTTTCCTTTAGCACTTTGCTATTCAATCCAACTACTTTTAACTTCCATGATTTCTGAAAAAAGTCAGCAGTTGATCTTATGGAAAAATCACTAATTTGTAGTAAGTAATTTTTCTTTCTCTATTTTCAAAATCATCTATTTGTCTTTAGTTTTGACAGTGTATAATGTGACTAGATGTATACCTCTGACTTTATCTCACTTGGGGTTTAAATTTCATAGATATACAAATTAATTATATGCACCAAACTTGATACTTAATTGGATATAATTTCTTCAAATAAACTTTCTTCTTCTTTCTTTCTTTCCTTTTTTTTGGGACTCCCATTTTATATATGTTGTTATGCTTGATGTTGTCCTTTAGGTCTCCGAGATTATTCATTTTGTATTTTTTATTGTGTTCAGCTGGATTACCTCAGTTTATCTTCATGTTAGCTGATTCTTTTTCTACCAGATCAAATCTGTTGTAGAATTCTTCTAGTGAGTTTTTCATTTCAGTTATTATACTTTTCAAATCCAGAATTTCTACACTAACCTTTTAAATTGTGTATCTTTATTGGTATTCTCTATTTGTTAAGATATTACCCTCACATTTTAATTGTCTAGGTATGTTTTCCTCTAGTTATTTAAACATATTAATAATAATTTATTTTAAATATTTCTGAAATAAGTCTTACATCTGAGCTTCCTCATAGTTTTGAGTGTTTTTATTTTTGTTCTTTTGTATATAGACCATATTTTCTCATTTCTTTATGGATCTCTCTTTTAAAAAACCTGGGCATTTAAAATAGAATGTGAGGCCACTGGGAAACAGATTTTTTCATAATTTGGGGGAGTTCATGGTTGTTTTGTGATGTTGTCATTGTAGTTGTTGTTGATATTTGTTAATTTAGGGTTTTCCCTGGATTAGTTCTTTATAGTCTGTATGCTTTGTCAAGTACAGCCACAGAAGCCTCTGCTTGATTATCTCAGTGGTCAGATAATGATCAGACAGAAATTTCCTTAAGTGACTTTAACCAATAGGTCTGCCAGTCTTTGCCTCAGGGCTCTGTATACATTAGGGAATGCTTTTAATGCTCCATTAGGAAGTTTGCAACTATAGGCTTCATTTTCTGTTTGCATAGGCCCTCAGAATCAGCCACAGATGAGAATTTGTGACATTCTCAGGGTTTCCCTGAAATACATACAGCTCAGCACCCATGTGTGTTCTTTATATCTCCAGGATATGTCAGAGTTTTGAAAAATTATCTATGGAAATCTCTTTCTCAGTGTCTCTCTGAGGACTTTTGGTCAGACTATTATTAGCCCCAACTTGTATTGCCATCTCAGTCAGCAGTGATGTTAAACCTTTGCTGCTGGTTGTTTCCAACAAGTGTTCTAGAGATAAAGGCATTAACACAAAGTTATTTCTGAGTCAGATCAAGTGAAAATAAATCCAGATAATGGAGTCATTTAAGAAACTGCTATCCATGTCCCATGATGAAATTTCTCTCTAAATCTCTCTTGCCATTTCTGATGTGTGCTAGGTTTCTGGCTTTCACAGTTACCTTACTTGCAGTGCATTTGGTTTTCTGGATTTCCATAGAACCGAAAGGAAAATATGTCAATAGGATAAGTTAAAATGACAGGTGTTCCTATTTCTTACTGAGTGTATTAGTCCATTCTCACACTGCTAATAAAGACATACCTGAGATTGGGTAATTTATAAAGGAAAGAGGTTTAATTGACTCACATTTCTGCAGGGCTAGGGAGGCTTAGGAAACTTACAATCATGGCAGAAGGCAAAGGGGAAGCAAACATGTCCTTCTTCATATGGCAGCAGGAAGGAGAAGAATGAGTGCCCAGCAAAGGCAGAAGCCCTTTATAAAACCATCAGATCTCATCAGAACTCACTCACTATCATGAGAACAGGATGGCGGAAACTGCCGCCATAATTCAATTATCTCTACCTGGTTCCCCTTATGACACGTGGGGGTTATGGGAACTACAATTCAAGATGAGATTTGGGTGGGGACACAGCCAAACCATATCACTGAGATTCAGTCATTTTTTCTTGAATAAACTCCTCTTGAATTATTATAAACTTCTGGATAATTTCAAGAATTTTGAAAAACATGTTTATTATGACAATTGCTGCCAGTGTTGCCATTTTTAATATGAAAAAGATTTTAAGAGCTTCTATTTCCAGCATTATGAAAGTCCATTTCCCTAGGATGTTGTACTCTTTGACTAGTTTTGCACATAAAATGATTTGACCCCTATATAAAATGTAAAATATATATCAAACATTATTATGCAGACTGAAAAAATTAACAGTAAAAATAGAAGAAAAGACAAATTCTGAAAACTTTATTTAAATTTCTTTCTCTGGTGGCTCATTTTTATTGTCAATTTCAAAATGAGTGGGTGTGTGTGTGTGTGTGTGTGTGTGTGTGACAGAGAGAGAGAAATAGAGAGAGTGAAAAAAAGAGAGAACAGTTCTCACCAGGCTTTGAACTTTGTGAAAACAAAGATTCTGAAGAAAAATAAAATTAATATCCTTCATAATTTTATTTTCCTAAACCCTTTAGGTGTTAATGGGTTGTGTTTTATAAGAACTAATTTTCGTCATGTTTGTATTTACTCATGTAATGTCAGCTAGCCTAATACAAATACACAATAGCAGGTTTCTCTGTAGCCTATTAACAGCCAGTAATGCAGTGGAATTTCAATTAGTCAAGTGACAGTCAGCTACAACCCCAGAAGAATGAGATCAGATAATGTGAAGGAGTATGTCTTTATGTTTGTCTGAAAAGTTTAATTATAAATTCCATTAATTTATTTGGTTATTTTATTATTAGTGCAAAAATGCTGCTTTATTGGCAAATTCTAGCATACCCTTTTCTTCCCTTGAGTATTTTAGTGACCATGCATGTAGAAGTGTGATTCAAACAGCCCAATATTCTATTGGAAAAGAGAGAGAAGATAAGAGAGAGCACAGCAGGCAAAAACACAGCCTCATGCCAGTAATCCTGAGACTCTCTAGGGAAAGGAGTATCCTTTCATTTCCTACATAATAACTGTGACTTTCATTTTATCACATGTGCGGTTTAACTTAGCTGTGAATTCCTGCTCTAATCCAATCTGTTACTAAACTACCAATGTAACAGGAGAGATGGAAGAGGTTAGAATAAACTTAGATTGCTGTAAGTTTACAACAATCCTCCATAACACAAGTTTACCAATATAACAAATCTGCACATGTACACCTAAACTTAAAATAAAAGTAAGATTAAAAAAATAACATGATAAATATCAAAGAGGAATTTATTTTTCTTTTTCTCTAAGGAGAGGCATGCATTATTTGTTGACTTTGATTTTTTTTAAATAGCATGTGCTTTGCCTACATTTTGATATTATATACTAAATGAAGATAAATATTAGATCTATGCATAATTATATTACATTCTCTCTACTAGTCTATAAGTAACGTTGATAAATTGACATCTATCATTATATTATCTTATGATAGAAATACATATGTGAAAATATAACCATGTAACTTAGACTTATAAAGATTGATTTTCAATGGTTTTGATTAGAGATTCCCAATATCCCTCTTACGCCTCAATTAAACCAGACACATTTTTAGAATAATGTTATGTATACCAGGAATGGTAGTGAGAAAAATATCAACATGCAACCCCCAAGGTCCTTTATTTTAAAATGTTCTGTTTTAACCAATTACGTGTAAAATTATATTGAAACAAGTAGCACAAGATACCCACTAATATGGCTATTACAAATCTACAAATACTGGCCCAGCATGTAAGAACAAATTGCATTTATTAAATGTACTGCAAAAGTAATTCATTTCAACAAAAACCTGGAGAGACAGCTCAACTCGCTCATCTATTAAATATTTAATAGTATACATTTCAAGATATATCTTCATTGCTTACAAACACAATCAATGTGCTTGTTTATTATTAGTTAAATAATTTTGTCTTTGAGTCAACAGGATGTGTTATTGCCTTCACAGTATCCTACCATAATCCCTGGATTTAAACCCTAAATAGGTCAATAATTCCTTCAGTAACTGACATTAATATTTTTATAGATATGCAACATCCTATACCTTCTTCTCAATTTTTGCTGTCTGCACCTTCAACTGTTTGGAAGAAGTCTATTCACATTATCAAGGATAATAATTTTTCTCGAAGGCAACTGATATAACACAAAACCACAAGTTAACCACATCTAAAATTACCTTCACAGCAACACCTAGATTACTGTTTATCTTAGTCCATTTGTGTTGCTATAAATGCATTCCTGAGGCTGAGTAATTTATAAAGAAAAGAGGGTTATTTGGTGTACAGTTCTGTAGTATGTACAAGAAGCATGGCACCGGAATTTGCAACTGGTGAGGGCCTAAAGCTATTTCCACTCATGGTGAAAGAGGAAGAGGAGACAGCATGCATACATTAGATTAGTGTGAAAGTAATTGCCAAAAAAACAAAACAAAATAAAACAAAACAAAACAAAACAAAAAAACAAACAAACAAAAAAAAAAAAACGCAAAAACCGCAATTACTTTTGCACCAACCCAATAGCTCACATGGCAAGAGGGGAAGCAGGGTGAAAGGGGGTGCTAGACTCTTTTTAACAACCAGCTGTCACAGAAGCTAATAGAGTGAGAATTCACTCATTACCACAAGTACAGATCCAAGCCATCCATGAGGGATCCACCCTCACGAACCACAAACCTCCCATTAGACTTCAAGTCTAATGTCGGAGGTCAAATTTCAACATGAGGTTTGGGGGACAAACATCCAAACGATAGCAGTTTGATTTAATCACTGGGTACTACAGTAAAGACATATTGACACATTAATCTTACTACCACAGGTAAATATCTATTCCATGAATGTAGCAAATGAAGGTGTAATTACTTTAGGAAAATATATATACATATATATTCGTAAATATATATGTATATTCCTAAATATATACACATATATTCCTAAAGTATATATGTGTGTGTGTGTATATATATATATATATATATATATATATCCAATTTCATTAAATTATATCCATCAAATCCTAAAGGTTTTCTGCAAGAACAATTAAGTGCATAGAAGCAAAAACTATACACCAGAGGTTAATAAGTGGGTAACTGATTTTTAAGATATCAGAACATACTTTATACAAAGCATAATGTTCAAATGATTTAGATGAGACATGGGTTCAAAGGTCAGTTCTGTCATTTACTAGTGATATGGCTGAACAATTTGTGTAACTCTCTGAACTCAGTATCTTTATCTTGTAAATAGAGATAATAATATGTCTGGTACATAATATGCCCATCATATATTAAGTACTCTCTAGACAATGCATATTATATGAGGGGAGAAAACATTTTATTTTTTCAGTTGCATTTAAGATCAACAATAATAAGGTTTTGGTATTTGTAACCCACGCTCCTTTTACCATTACTCAACTATCATCCATTCAACTCTGCCTTTGCTAGGTAGGGTAGATTTTGATAATCAGAATATTTTGTTTCCGAAGCAAATATGTATATATTCAGTACAAAGATGATTTCTATTCTTAGCCAAGATTAGTTGTTGATTTTGTACAAACCAGAGCAGCACTAAATAAATTTTTGTACATGAAAAAATGAAGGCCTATAAGGGTCCCCAGAATAAAAGTTAATGGAGCCTGAAGTCTGGAACAGAAAGGCAGGAGGCTAGGAAAAGTTGGCTGGAAGTCCAAGACAATTAGAACAAATCAATTATTGGTAGAGGAAAAATGCTTCATGAGAATTGTTAACCATTATTGTCCAATGTATTCTCTCTTCTTCTAAAATCTATTATAGTAAAACACATGCTTCTTATTTTGTCTTCTGTAATCTATTTTATCTTATAGGAATTAAGATACTTGTTGAATTCTACACTAGATTTGGTGTCAAATAACAGCTCCTACTGGGGAAAAGCCACACTAGCATTCTTATGATAACCATTTGGTCTGACACTAGAAGAGCGACAGGAACCAATGTAAGAGAAAGGACTGAGTATCCAGAAATTAACCTGAAGATATATATGGAAAGTATGCATTTCAAATAAGTGAAGACAAACAGGATTTATTTAATAATGTTCAAAAATATGGTGAATTAAAGGGAAAAGAGGAAGTATTGCAAAATGGATTATAATTTTAAATACTTACCAAAGTCCATAATTATATCAAGAGACAATTTAAGATCTATAAGAACAGATTTTTTTTTGTCTATCATGTTTAGAGATGTTTCCCTCATTCTTAGAAAAATGTCAAGTGTATGGTTGGTACTTAGCAATTTAATTTTATTAAATAAATGAATGAACACTATGATAAATATCTTACCTATTGTTTTCTTTTTAGTTTGTCAGATTATTTCCCCTAAAATAGATTAAATCAATACTAGCCAAATTTTCTCCTGCGGCAGTTTGCTTTTAATAGTGCCAGATACATAGTAAATGGCCTTTGGTTAAAACCATTTCAAAAGTTAGTTCACTTCTATGCCATATTACCCAGAAATAATTTTTCTCTACTTTCATGGTAACTATTTTGAAATAATCTAAAATAAAAATTAATACTTTATTATTTTATTAACTAGTTACTTAATAAAAACTTAGAAATTTTTGTTTACCCATAGACAATCTGGACATTTAATTGGTTTCATACTCCATTACGAGACAACTAATCTAGGTTATAGTATAAAGTTAATAAACGTACTTAAAATAGAAGGAGAGTTCAGAGTGGTTGTGATTTTTCATGCTATATTTCATTGAGATAATATTTGACTGCCTCAAAAAAATGAGAAAGAAATTGGTGAAGAAAAGAATAGAGCTTTTTCTCTGTTGGCAATAAAATGAGAAATGCATAATTAAGGATAATTATGGTTAGAATTTTGTGAGTTGGATTGCTTGTCTATATAAGCACTGTGATACACATCTAGAACACACATTTACATACTTAGAACATACTTTTACGTGCTTAGAACATGCCTTTTATTAAATGTATGAAATATATAACATTCATAAATGAATTAATCTTGTTACACATATATAAGTATATATAATTATGAATTAATTTATAAAAAATTTGTACCTCTAGAATTTTGTAATAAAATGCCACAAATAACAGAAAAGACCAAAAGCAACAAATAAAATATTCTCAGATATTCATTTATAACAGTGCTGTATATTGGTAGGGAGTTTCTATCTACCACACCAGAGCAAGAGAAATTACTGACACATTGCAAAACACAAGCCAAATAATATTGTCCACAGGACTGAATAAAAAGTGCATATATAACTATTTATTTTGTTATCTTAATATTTCAAATATTCTACCATAAAATGTCATTTTCAATATCACAACAATTATACAACATACTGAATTCCAATTTACAATGTTTTTGTTTCTAATAAAAAGATTATCATACTTTTTAAAAGCTGTCTCAAAACACCCACACACACACACACACACACACAGGTATGTATTTTTTAAACCAAAATTTCTTTGACTACTTCTTTAGAAAGCCATAATTAATATTTCACTGTCTCTTGTTTCTGGAGATGATCCTTCTTTAGGAATTTATTTTGTTGTCTCTTAATATCAGTTGCATTTCTTTTCTATTGATAAACCTGAACATTTTCTCTGAGGGTAAGATGTTTCTTAGTGATTTTATTCTCACTTTATATTATAATATTAAATCCAATATTTAAGAAGAAATAACTGATGCAATCTCAAAATCAAATACCCTTCTCTTTCTCTCAAGATATTTTATAGTAAGTAGAAGTTTTGCCAAGAACACAGAAATTGAAATGTGTACTTAACTATTTTAAATTTTTGTTTCATTATAAGAAAGTTTATAATTACAAAGAAAAAGTTATACATATATAAAGTATAAATATTAACAAAAATTGAAACACCCACTTACCCACAGAAAACTTGAAAAATAGAACATCTTGTATATTTGTGAAGGTTCCAGCAGCCACTCCAGGATACTATCAACCCTCCAATATATAAATAATATGTGAAATTTTGAGCCTATTGTTCCATTATTTTATATATACATATGTTTGTTTGTGCATCCCAAATCTTTAGTCTGAAGATATCTTGAGTTTTAAAGCTTCAATTCTTTAGAGTCATACATTAAAAGCATAGAAAATAGGAAGTTAATTCAGATACAAATCATAAACACACTTAGGGGTGGGAGAAAGTAAGACAGCCGTGAGAACTATTTGAGTCCTGATACGGAAAAATTGGATAGTCGTTCTATATTTTATGTGATATAAATTAATTAAAATTCCTTGACTATTATTCAACCTAACCTGAAATTTCTTATTATCACTGCTTTAGTTTCACCTTTGAGTTTAATTTGAATCATTTATTTGTTAAATATTTTGACATTTTTTACTGCCCCTTACCTACCAGGTCCTGTACTTGGCACTGCACAAAAGAGTGTTTCAGCCAACATAGAGAGAGAGTTCAATCATGAATCTTCTAGTATCAGAGAAAGAAATTAATGAAGCAATTATGGAAATAAGTAAACACGTACAAACTATTATATGGTTATGAATCAAATCTAACGTCAGGTAGCGATATGCAATAAAGTGGATATCACTAATGATGTACAATGACACTAGATAACTATAATTTGTCTCCTACATTTTTAGCTTAAAGTGTAAAAACGTAAGATTAAACTTGGATTCTAATCAGAAGTTTTCTTAGTCATCAAAAATTCTGAAAAATATTCAAACTAGCTTTATATATGCATTTATTCTTTGGACTTCAAAAAGCAAATAACAAGAATATTCAGTAACTATCTAAATAATCCTACCAATTAATAAAAAAAGAAAAATGTATGGGGAGGGAGGAACTGCTCTCAGGTCCTGGAGAGAAAATAAAAGAAAATTGTTTTTTTCTTCTTTCTTTGCAATTGTTACATCATTCAAGATTAGATTTTTATGTAGATACTCACTTTTAATAAACTTCCATCTAACCAAATTATTTCATGTCTAACTAGCACATTTAGTTTGAAAAATCAAGTAGAAATCTGTAATTTGGAGATAATGATAATGAATAAATTATGTTTAGTAAAACAATATTAATTATAGACTTGCTATATATGTTAATTATTAATATAAATTGAAAGCTGAACCATAATATTTGCATAAATTGAAAACGAAGTTTATAGGCTTCCCGTTGCCATGATCAGCATTCTAGGGATTCTCTTTTTTTCCTATTTTTTTATGCCTTTCTTTACTGTTTCCTTCATTCAGGAAGATCTTAGAAGAATTCATTGTTAAAGGGATCTCTATAAATTACCATAGAATGATTTATACTTGTATTATTTCTTTTTTATATTTTAATTATGAAATCAATAGAATCATGTTGTTCTTTTTTTTTTTTTTTATTTTAGACAGAGTTTTGCTCTTGTTGCCCAGGCTGGAGTGCAATGGCATGATCTCAGCTCACTGCAACCTCTGCCTCCCTGGTTCAAGCAATTCTCCTGTCTCAGCCTCCCGAATAGCTGGGATTACAGGCGACAACCACCATGCCCGGATAATTTTTTTTAGTAAAGATGGGGTTTCACTATGTTGGCCAGGCTGGTCCTGATCTCCTGATCTCAGGTAATCCACCCGCCTGGATCTCCCACAGTGCTGGGATTCCAATAGTGAGCCACCGCACCCGGCAGAATCATGTAGTTCTATTGAAGGTTTTAATGGTAACTGGTCAGAGGACATCAGTGTCAGAATGTTATATTTCATCTGCTTTCAGACAGAAAATTGTGCCTCCATTAATTTTAGAATTCTCTCATTAGATTTACTGTCAAATCTTAAATTTTTCTGCTATATAGCAACATTCATTTTGCAAAGTTAAAAGTGACAGCAACCAAGATTCAAGATTTTGAAAAATTTTGTATTTGTGAAAATATTAAACATTGATGAAGTGATTCATTCTAAGACAATTGAACTGTCTGTCTGATTACAAGGATGGAAATTCAAACAGGAAAGATGTCTATATATCTAATTTTTGCCGTGCTGATGCCAAAGAGAGTTTCTTTAAGAAATACGAGTTGAAAATATTCTAGGCATTTCAGAATAAACCAGAAAGAATAAGTACAGTAAGATAACATTTTCTAATGGCTTTTCCAAATTGTCTATGAACAAATAAAAGTGCATAAAAAGAGTTGACCTCACCTGCTATAATGAGTAGTTTCTATCTATGAAAATAAGTGACATGGGCTACAATCATGCATACTAAAGGAAATACAAACATATAACTTCAATTAACATCCTTGTGAAATACTGGAACCACACATATCAATTCGCAACATGAACCATGAAGAGTCAAATCTGTTTTACTCTAAAATCAATTCAAGAACAAGATGATCCTGATAATTCTGCATTTTTAAAATGAGGATTTAATTTGCAAAAATATTTATCAACTATATACTATGTAAAAAATACCAAGGCAAGCACTGTGAAAAGAAAATTATAAAATTCGTGTAATTTTCCTCAAGTAGCCTATAACTTGGCACAGTATATATGAATAAATGAAACTTGTATCTTGCAGTTAAATAAAGACAGAGAGGTCAAAATACATGTATAAAAATCTCTCCCTATTCAATATTTTATTATATGAAATCACAATTATTATGTATTTCATTAATTGTAAACATATTTTATTATTTTGTAAACATTGACTGCATCCTAATTAAAAAGTTTAAAGGTAAATATAAGAAAAAATTTAAAATGTAATCATACTATCTAATGACAAAAAGCAAAAGCCTGAAGTAAAAATATTTATTTACTATTATTATTTCTTAAACAATTTCAAATTATCCAATAGAAACAACGTATGCTTTTAAGAAAAAAATTAGCAGAAATAATGCAGTTTGTCAGATAAACTACATATAAAAAATAGAAAATAGAGTATACAGAAGATGTAGGAAAAAGATTAACAGCATGAAACAAAAATAAATTGCTTACATTGATTTGCTGTATTCAGCCAAATTACTCCTAAAAACAAAAGGATAAAATTAAAAAAAAAATACATAGGTGAACACAGAATATAGAGATGAAATTCATAAATACAAAATAACCAGAATAAAGTTTTACATGTTTGTTTTTTAAAATTAAGAAAGTGAGGTCAGCCAGGTGCAGTGGCTACTGACTGAGGTGGTTGACTGAGGTGAAAGGATTGCTTGAGCCCAGGAGTTTGAGGATGTAGTGAGCTATGACTGAGCGACTGCACTCGAGCCAGCCTGAGTGACAGCAAGACTATGTCTCAACAACAACAACCAAAAAAAAAAAAAAAAAAAAAGGAAAGGAAGGAAAGTGACTTCAAGTTTCAGCTCTGACATGTAAAAAACTTAGAAATCATCAACTTCATCTTACAACAACAAAAAATTGAAAATCAGATGACCATTCTTGGACCCATCAGCACATCTTTAGAGCCAAAAACTGGTAGAAGAACCTGAATGGTAATTTTGATAAACTCCTGGAGGCTGAGTGTGAATTAATTTAGAGTGAAAAACTCCTGGGGAAGCTGCAGTCTTAGTGTAATACTTAGCATTTCATGAGTTTTTCTTCTTGGAACTCTACCAGACTCCCACTCTGAAAAGACAAGAAGAACCATCTCATGGCACACACAGGAGTAACTGGCAGATTAAAAGCATAGTCAATAGAGGACAAGGTCTGTAGGAAATAGAATCCAAATTCTGTAGCCAGGGAAGAAAGAAGGGGTAAGAGTGGTGATGGGAGTTACCTATAATGAAGAAATGCTTATGAAAGTCATAGGCCTCAGTTATAGACCAATTAAAAGACCTAATTTAATCATAAGACTATATAATCTTCCCCTGTTCCACACCTCACCTCCATACCATCAAATACTTAGTATAATCACACTGCATTACAGCTGATACAGTTGCAAGAGGCAGACTCAATCTCTCCCTGAAGTATTTAGGGAAATTCAAACTTATGAGCGGAGACAAAACCTAGGATACCAGGTGAGCTTGGAGCCTTTGGCACCTTTAACTAGTGCAACCATCAAATACAAACCAAGTCCTTACTATATTAAAATAAACCCTGTACCTATGGCCTATTTACCTCAGTTCTTATTATCCAATAAAATATGTCTGGCTTTCTATAAAAAATTACAAGGCAGACAATAATATAAGACAAAATCTAGTCTGAAGAGAAAAGGCAAGCATCAGAATCAGATTCGTGTATAACAGAGATGTTAGAATCATCAGACAAAAAGCTTAAATAACTGTGATTAATATGTTAAGGGATCTAATGGGGAAAAACATAAACAGCATTCAGGAATTGGTCATCTCTGGCTGGGCGTGGTGGCTCATGCCTGTAATCCTAGCACTTTGGGAGGCCAAAGCAGGTGGGTCACTTGAGTTCAGGAGTTCAAGACCAGCCTGGCAATATGGTAAAATCCTGTCTCTACTAAAAACACAAAAATTAGCAGGGCATGGTGGCACACGCCTGTAATCCCAGCTATTCAAGAGGCTGAGGCAGGAGAATCACTTGAACCCGGGAGGCAGAGGTGGCAGTGAGCCAAGATCACACACCAGTGCACTCCGACCTGGGCAACAGAGCAAGAGTCTGTCTCAAAAAAAAAAAAAAAATTGATAATCTCCAAAGACATGGAAATTCTAATGAAGAATCAAAATAAAATGCTAGAAGTCAAACATGCTGTAACAGAGAGGAAGAATGCCTTGGACGAGCTCATGAATAGAGACATGACAAGGCAAGAATATGTGATTTTGATAATAGATTGATAAAATCTATTGATAATAGATCAATTAATCAACAGATCTATTGATAATAGATCAATAAAATCAATTGCATTCCAGACTGTAATGTTAAGAAAAAAACTGACAATCAGACACAAAAACTATAGTACAATATCAAAGGAGTAATGTACACATAATTGGAGTTTCTGAAAAAGAAGAAAGGAAAACAGAGCAGAAGAAATAATTGAAGTAAAAAGAGCTGAAAACTTTCTAAAAATTAAAAAAAGACAAAAAGCACAGACTTTGAGAGCTCAGAGAAAACTAAGTAGGATAAAAAAACAAAAATAAATAAATAGATAATATTTGGGCATATTATATTCAAACTACAAAAAAAAGGAGAAAGTCTTGAAAGAAGACAGAAAAAAAAAACTACCTTATCTGCTAACCTATAGAAGAACATGACTAAGAAATACACCGGACTTCTCATTAGATAAATGCAAGCAAAGAAAGTATGGAGTGAAAAATTTTAAATGTTAAATGAAAAAAATATCAACCTACAAATATAAATATAGAGAAATTATACTTCAAAGAGCAAAAAGACTTTCCCACACAAACAAAAACTGAAGTAAATTGTGTCCAACAGACATGCCCTACAAGAAATGTTAAAAGAAGTTCTCAGGCAAAGTAAAATTGGAATAAGTCAGAAACAGAAATTTATATAAACAAAAAAACAGTGTCAGAGTGCAAAAAATAATTAAGATAAAATCACACTTATTTTTCTTATTCAAAATCGATCTAAAACAAAACTATTTATGTGAAACAAAAATGATGACAGTGTATTAGGAGATTATAGCATATGGATAGTAAAATGAATAACAGCAATTTAACAAGGGAAGGAATGAAGATTTGGGAAAACTTATAATTTACCTGCAGTACGCACAAACTGGTATAGTTTTATTTGAAGGTGATCGTCAATTAGTTAAAAACGCATATTGTAAATTCTAGAGTAAATGTTTGAGATGACAGCTATCCTAATTACTCTGATTTGATCACTATAAGCTATTTACTAGTATTGAAATATCATATATATATAGGCACAGTTATTATATATCAATAAAAATAAAGTGTAACTGATACATTAAAGGAGAAAATAAAATAAATTTACATAAACTACTCAAAGAAAATATAGCAGAGAAAAGGAGTGAAAGAAACAAAAAATAAATTTAATAAATTTAAAACAGTCACAAACATGGTAGATATTACTCCAACTGTCTCAATAACCATACAAAGTATGAATGGTCTAAACAATTTAAAAACAGAAATTGTCATGGTAGATTTTACAAATCAAAATGCAAGCATCAACTATATTATATGTTGTCTACAAGAAACTCACTTTAAATTTGAAGACTCAGATTAAAAGGGAAGAAATGAAGAAGGTACACCATTCGAACACTAACCAAAAGAAAGCTCAAGTAGCCTTGTTCATTTACATAAAATAAATAGAACAAAGAATATTATAAGAAATAAAGAGGAGAATGGCATACTTATAAAGGGGTCAATTAGTCTCCAAAGGAAACAAACTATAATCCTAAATGTGTATGTATCTAACAATAGAACATTAGAATATATAAAGCAAAATCTTATAGAACAAGGAGAAAGGGACAAATACATTATTATAATTGGAATCTTCAATAGCTTCCCAGCAGTAATTGATGGATCAAACAGGCAGAAAATTCATATGAACATAGATGACCTAATGGGCATTATGAGTCTTCTTAATTTGACACATAGAATGCTCCATACATCAACAGTAGAATACACATTATTCTTATGCTCACAAGAAATATTCTCCAAGAAAGACCTCGTTTTAAGTTATAGCATAAACCTTAGTAAATTGGAAAGAATAGGAATCATGCAAAGTTGTTCTTGGGCCAAAATAGAAATAAGCTAGAAATCAACAACAAAAAGATAGCTGAAAAGTATCCCCAAATATTTGAAAATTTAACAATACATGTCTAAATAACTCATGGGTCAAGATAATTTTTTCAAGAGATACTTATACTATTTTAACTAAATGGAAATGAATATATAACCTATCCTTATACAATCCAGCCAAAGCAGTGCTTAGAGGAAAATGTGTAGCATTAAAGGCATATGTTTAAAAAAAGAAATATCAAGTCAATAACTAATCTATCTTGGAAAACTATGGAAAAAATAACAGGTTAAGCCTAAAGCAAGCAGAATAACAGAAATAAAAACTAACGAAGAAATTAATAAAATTGAAAACAGGGAAATAATAGAGAAAAATAAATGAAACAAAAAGCGAATTTTTTAAAACATCAATACAATTGATGTGTCTGGCCAGAAAAAAAAAAAAAACAAGAAAAAAGAATACAAAATATCAATCTTAGAATTGAAAATATAAAGATAACTAATCAGCCCATAAATATTGAAAAGGTACTATACTGTAAATAACCATCTGTCAATTTATCACTTAAATGATATGGATCAATTTCCTGAAAGATACAAACTGTCAACATTCACACAAAGAGAAATAGAAAATCTGGTAGTTCCATACCTATTTTAAAAATAAAATCAATAATTAGTAACATTCAAAAAAAAGCAATTTTGTTTTAAAAAAAAAAGCACCAGACCCATATGGTTTGACTGGTAAATTCTAGCAAACACTTAAAGAAGTAATAACAATTATTCACAATATCTTCCAGAAAATGGAAGATAGGCACACATCTTGACCTGTTCTATAAATCTGGCATCACTGTAACATTTAAATCAAAGAGAGATATAACAAGAAAAACATTTCCAGACCAATCCGTTCCATGAATGCCAGTGTAAAATTGTCAGCAAAATATTAGCAGATCAAATACTACATTGTATATAAATAATTGCAAAACCTGGTCAAATGTAATTTATTCTAAGTATATAAGACTGGAACAATTCTCAAAAACCAATAAATGTAATCTAGTACATCTAAAGGTTAAAGAAAAAACTCATTGATGTTGAAGCAATCTTGTTATCTGAGATATTACCTGGAGCTCTTTTTCTCATGACTAAGAAGAATAAGCAGCACAAACACCAAGGGTGAGTTTGAGCAAAAGCTTAATAAGTGAAAGAGGAAAGCTCTCCACTGCAGAGAGGGGAACTAAGAGGGTTGGAATTTCACAGTTGAGTGCAAAGGCTTTTATGAGGAACCCAATGGGGCTGGGCATTTTATTTTCAAAAGGCGCAAATTTCTGGCAGCTCCACCCCAATCCCCTAGTGTGCTGGCTGGCTGCGGGTTGTATTTGGAAAAGGCACCACTTAGAAAATGACACGATGGTGCAAACAACCAATTGGAACCTTGCCTGACAACCAGCCAAGTGTTGTAGTGATGATTTATAGAGGCTTGTCTCACAGTCCAAAGTATGCCCAAAAAAGGAAAGACTTGTGCTCACCTGAGCCCACCATGTACATGGCCACAAAAGAAGAAGAAACCATTTCCTGGAATCTTGCTGGTTACACAAAGGACAAAAGCATTTCGATGTTGAGCCTTGCTCCCTTATCTGTGCAGCTGTGGGTGTGTCCTAGGCAAGACTCCTGTGCTAGTTCCCTTGTCTTCATGTGCAGCTTGATTTTTCAGGCTGTTCCTTTGTTTGAACAAATTCTACCAAGGACCTGCCCTAGCTGCCTGCCTAACTGGTTCTTCCTTTCTCCTCTCTTAATATGGCCTGTGCTGTCAGAACTTATCTCTAGCACCTTGCCTTTGGGCATGCTCCCACCAACAAACGCCAGGAACTATATCTCTCTTTGTGCCCCCAAACAGCCTTTAACAAAGGACTGAATAGAACTGTGGTATAAGTGCCAGTTTCTCCACGTATTTGGTGGGATGATTCTGAGGCATGTATTGTACAACATTTTCCATGGTCTGTTAATTCCATGATCTCTCAGTAGACTTAAGCTTCATTTACTCACTGTGTTTGCTGTGTGTCATCTTAAAACCACAACATTGTTGTCTTCCTTTTCTTCCTCGATCACTTCCCCCACTTAACTACCATTGTTTCCCAATAAATTACTAGCATTAGAATCCCTGGAACAGGGTCTATTTTTGCTTTGAGGGGTAGGGACTCAAACTAAAGTGTGAAATATCTGAGGGAAAGGCATTCTAGGTGATGAATAGCCAGTGAAAGGCCCTAAGGTGGAGGCATGCTGGCATGTCTGAAGAACAGCAAGGTCGTGGGGGTGGAATAGAGCAAACAGAGGGAGCATACTGGGAATTGAAGTCAGAGATGGAACAGTGCATGTTTGGAGATATGACGTGAGATCTTACAGTCTTGTAGGTCATTGAAAGACTTATGGCATTTATTCTGGTAAAATAAGAAGCAACTCAAGTGTTTGGAACAGAATTATGGCATATTGTGACCTAAGCTGTGAAAGAATCCCTCTGGCTGCTTTCTGTAAGGAAGAAGGTAGAAACAGGAAGACCAGGTAGGAAGTAACTCCCATATTGCCAGCTAGAGATAGTAAAACCTGCACCAGGAGAGATTTTGGAGAATGGTAAGATATAGTTCTATTATGAGCATATTTTGAAGGTATTACTAACAAGGATCTCCTGATAGATTATAGAATATGAGAAAAGTTAAAAGTCTTCAGGATTTTTAATTTGGGCAACTGAAAGACAGTGTTGCTGTATGCTAGTGGATACCACTGAAGTGGTATTAGGTGTACTCTCCTCTGCTTGTGTCATTTCTCAACAGGTTTCTTTCTCATCTGTGTGTGGCCCTCCATTCCTATTATTTTCCCTGTTTTTATTTACTTTTTCCTATTGTTTTAATTTATCAATGGTTCTAAAGGAATTAAAGACAAACGTTTACTTTCAATTTGCCACTATAAACAGAAAGTCCAACTATTTTTTTATTAAAATGTAATTGATTTTGCTGGTAAATAAAAATATATATAAGCTTATCCAGGCTTATACAATTTTTTCACTTGAGTGGATGCATTTTATGTTATGTATATTATATTTCAATAAAGCTGATAAAAATAATCAGGTAAAGTAGATGACAAACTTATAGGACAACTATTATGCCTTTATGATAATCAATTCACCAACAAGAATAATTTAACAACAGAGTTGAAAACAAGTTTAATATGACAATCACCTCTTTTTATGATTTCTCAAAAACACCAGAGGGATGAGCAACACAGAGCTCCTTTCTGATTCAGAATTAATAAAAAACTTTCTCTTTGAGGTCTGCACAAAAGTACTAACTGATAGTTTAGATGATGCAAGACTACTCATCTATCACAGCATTGAACTCCCAAAGCTCTGCAAACATAACACAATCAGGAAAAAGCAAAAGAAGTGAACCACTTTGTTTTATTGTTTTTTAAAAAACATAATCCAACATGCAATGTTCTTACTTTAGTTAAGTAAATTTGAATTGCTTATGAAGAATATCTTATTGAACTAAATTTAAAAGTTTTCTCTTCCAAAATATATCGATAGAAAAAAGTATTCATTCTTCAAAAGTTAGATTCTTTAAAAAATTTTCAGAATCTTATCTGAGTTTATTTTGTGACAGAACCTCTTCCCATTCTGTCTAATGAAAGAATTCAGTATGATTTCACTAAAGTTGATGATTTCACCCACAATGAAAGGTACATAACTCACACTTGGTCAAGTAAAATACAGCATATTAATAGCTCCTTTGCCACCAACTTGAAGTTATACCTAAAAGCAGAGAAAAAAATGGAAAAAGAGAACAATTTTTATGGTATCATTTGAATTCCTCAATCATCATTACCTGCAGGTCTCTGGAACTTTCCAGTTAAATGAGTTAAACTTTAGTTAGCGTTAGAATTATTTCAATTACCAACAAAAATAGTATTATAGATGCAAATGACTCCTTCATTAAGTAATTTTGGTAAGACCTGTATTAGCTCATTCTTGCATTGCTATAAAGAAATACCTGAGGCTGGATAATTTATAGAGAAAAGAAGCTTAATTGTCTCACGGTTCTGCGAGCTATAAAAGCATAAGGCCGAATCTTCTCACATCTGGTAAGGCCTCAGGGAGCTATTACTCATGGCAGATGTGAAGTGGTGCAAGTGCATCACACAAAAAGGGAGCAAAGAGAGAGGGAGGAGGTGCCACACACTTTTAAACAAGAAGATCCCCTGTGAACTCAGAGCAAGAACTCACTTATCACCAAGGGGTTATCCATTCATGAAGGACCCACCCACATGATTCAAACACCTACCACCAGGACCCAGATTCAACACTGGGGATCACATTTCAACATGAGATGTGGAGGGCACAAATATCTAAACCATATCATTCTGCCCTTGGTACCCCAAGTTTCATGCTTTCCTCATATTCCAAGATACAATTATGCCTTCTCAGTAGTCCCCCAAAGTCTTAATTCATTCCAGTATTAACTCTAGGCCCCAAGTCCCCAGTTCAAAATCTCATCTGGAGATGAGTTCCTTTCATCTATGAGACTGTGAAATAAAAAACATGTTATTTACTCTCATGATACAATGGTGAGAAAGGAACTTGGTATACATTCTGTATTGGTCCATTCTCACATCACTATAAGGACATACCTGAGACTGGATAATTTATAAAGAAAAGAGGTTTAATGAACTCACAGTTCTACATGGCTGGGGAAGCCTCACAATCATGGCAGAAGGCAAAGGAGAAGCAAAGGCTTGCCTTACATGGCAGCAGGCAAGAGAGAATGTGCAGGGGAACTCCCCTTTATAAAACCATCATATCTCATAAGATGTATTCACTATTACAAGAACAGAACCAGAAAGACCTGTGCCCATGATTTAATTACCTCCTACTGGGTCCCTCTGATGACAGATGGAATTATAGGAGCTACAATTTGGATGGGGACACAGCCAACCCATATCATTGGATGGGGACACAGCCAACCCATATCATTCTGCCCCTGACCCCTCCCAAATCTCATGATCTCACATTTCAAAACCAATTATGCCTTCCCAACAGTCCCCCAAAGATTTATCTCATTTCAACATTAACTCAAATGTCCACAGTCCAAAGTCTCACCTGAGACAATGCAAGTCCCTTCCACTTATGAGCTTGTAAGATCCAAAGCAAGTTCGTTACTCCCTATATACAGTGGGGGGTACAGGCATTGGGTAAATATGCTCATTCCAAATGGGAGAGATTAGCCAAAACAAAGGGGCTACAGGCACCATGCATGTCCAAAAATCCAACAGGGCAGTCAAACCTTAAAGCTCCAAAATTATCTTCTTTGACTCCATGTCTCACATCCAGGTAATGCTGATGAAAGAGGTGGGCTCCCACAGCCTTGGGAAGCTCCAGCCCTGTGGCTTTGCAGGGTACAGCCCCTTTCCTGGCTGTATTCACAGGCTGGCATTGAGTGTCTGCCTCTTTTCCAGGTGCACAGTGAAAGCCATTGGTGGATCTACCATTCTGGAGTTTGGAGGACAGTGGCCTTCTCACAGCTCCACTAGGCAAAGTCCCAGTGGGGACTCTGTGTGGGGACTTTGACCCCACATTTCTTTTCTGCACTGCTCTAGCAGAGGTTATCCTGAGGGCTCTGTCACTGGAGCAGACTTCTGCCTGGACATCCAGGTGTTTCCATACCTCCTCTGAAATCCAGGTGGAGGTTTTCAAACCTCAATTCTTGACTTCTGTGAACCTGCAGGTTCAAAAACACATGGAAGCTGCCAAGGCTTGGGGTTTAAATCCTCCGAAGCACGGCCTGAACCCTATGTTGGCCCCTTTTAGCCACAGCTGGGTCACAGGGCACCAAGTCCTAAGACTACACAAAGCAGGAAGGCCCTGGGACTGACAAATGAAACCATTTTTTCCTCCTAGGCCTCTGAACCTGTGATGGGAGGGGCTGCCATGAAGACCTCCGATATGCCCTGGAGACATTTTCCCCATTATCTTGGTGGTTAACATTTGGCTACTAGTTACTTACGCAAATTTCTGCAGTAGGCTTAATTTATCCTCAGAAAGTGAGTTTTTCTTTTCTATCACAACATGAGGCTGCAAATATTCTGAAATTTTATGCTCTGCTTCCCTTTTCGATATAAGTTCTCATTCCAAACCATATCTTTGTGAATACATAAAATCAAAGGCTTTTATGAGCACCGAAGCCACATATTGAATGCTTTGCTGTTTGGAAATTTTTTCTGCCAGGTGCCCTAAATTATATCTCTCAAGTTCAAGTTCCACACATCTCTACAACAGGGGCAAAATGCCACCAGTCCCCTTGCTAAAACATAACAAGAGTCACCTTTATTCAATTTCCTCATCTTCATCTGAGACCACCTCAACCTGCACTTCATTGTCCTTATGACTACCAGTATTTTGGTCAAAGTCATTCAACAAGTCTCTAGGAAGTTCCAAAGTTTCCCACATCTTTCTGTCTTCTTCTGGGCCAACCTCAGCCTGTTCCAACCTCTAGCTGTTACCCAGTTTCCAAAACTGTTCCAAGCTCTTCCTGTTACCCAGTTTCAAAGTAGCTTCCACATTTTCAGGTATCTTTACAGCAGCACCCTACTCTACTGGTACCAATTTACTGTACTGGTCCATTCTCATACTGCTAATAAAGACATATTTGAGACTGGCTAATTTATAAAGGAAAGCAGCTTAATGAACTCACAGTTCCACATGGCTGGGGAAGCCTCACAATCATGGCGGAAGGTAAAAGAGAAGCAAAGACAGGTCTTACATGGCAGCAGACAAGAGAGCATGTGCTAGGAAACTCCCCTTTATAAAACCATCAGATCTCATGAGACTTAGTCACTATCATGGGAACAGCACAGAAAAGAACTGCCCCCTACCCCCACTTCAATTACATTCCACCATGTCCCTGCTATGAGATGTGAGAATTATGGGAGCTACAAGCCAAGATGAAATTTGGCTGGACACAGCCAAACCATATCATATGCTCATTCCAAAAGGGAGAAATTGGCCAAAATAAACTAGGGGTAATGGTCCTGACACTCAGCAGTGATGGCATTAAATCTAAAAGCTTCAACATAATCCTCAACTCCATGTCCAACATCCTGGTGCTAAGGTTGGGCTCCCAAGGCCTTGGAAAGCCCCAGTACTATGGCTTTCCAGGGTGCAGATTACATGACTGCCCTAAAAGTTTGGAATTCAGTATTTATGGCTTTTCCAGGCAGAAGGTCAAAGCTGTAGATGAATTTATCACTCTGGGGTCTAGATAATGGTAGAACCCTTCCCACAGCGGCGCTAGGCAGTGTCCTGGTAAGCACTCTGGGTGGGGGCTGCAATCCTACATTTCCCTTCAGTATTGCCTTCTACTAGTAGAGTTTCTCTTTTGGGGCTCCACCTGTGTGGCAAGCTTCTGCCTGTGCACTCAAGATTTTCCATACCTCCTCTGAAATCTAGGTAGAAACTACCAAGCCTCCTTCACATTTGTATCCTGAACATCTGCAGAGTTAACACCACATGGAAACTCCCGAGGCTTATAGCTTGCACCCTCTGAAGCAGTGGACCAAACTGTACCTGGGCCCCTTGTGTCATGGCTGGAGCAGAGTGGCCAAAACGCAGGAAACAGTGTCCCAAGACTGCACAGGGCAGCAAGGCTGCACAGGGCCTGGCTCTTCAAACCATTTTCTCTTCCTAGATCTCTGAGCTTGTGACAGGAGGGGCAGTCTAAAAAAATGCCCTCAAGTCCTTTTTCCCATTGTCTTAGATGTTAACATTTGGCTTCCTTTCAGTTAGCTAATCTCTCTAGCAAGTGCTTTCTCCACAGCCTAGTTAGATTCTTTCATTACCACATGGCCAGGCTGCAAAGTTTTCAAACGTTTATATTTTTCTTCCCTTTTAAATAGAAGTTACAACTTGAAGTCATTTATTTGCTCTCATACCTGATCATATGTTTTTAGAAACAGCCATGATGAATCTTGAAACTTTTGCTCCTAAGAAATTTCTTCCACCAGATACCCTAGGTCATCACTCTTAAGTTCAAACTTCCACAGGTCCCTAGCGTATGAACACAATGCATCTAAGTTCTTTGCTAGGGTGTAACATGGGTGATCTTTACTTCAGTTTCCAATAACTTCCTCATTTTCATCTGAGACATTGTCAGCCTGGCCTTCACTGTCCATAATTCTATCAGCATTTTGTTCACAACCATTTAACTAGTCTCCAAGAAATTCCAAACTTTCTCTCATTTTCTTATCTTCTTCTGAGCCCTTCAAACTCTATCAACCTCTACCCATTACCTAGTTCCAAAGCCACTTCCACATTTTCAGGCATCTTATAGCAATGCCCCACTCTATGTTAGTCCATTTTCCATCTTAGTCCATAAAGAATTACCTGAGACTTGGTAATTTATAAAGAAAAGAAGTTTAATTGAGTCACATTTCTGCAGGCTGTACAGGAAGCGTGGTACCAGCATCTGCTGCTGGTAGAGGCCTCAGGAAGCTTACAATCATGGCAGAAAGTGAAGTTGGAGCAGACACATTACACAGGGAGAGAGAGAACAAGAGAGAGAAAAGAGGGGCCATACACTTTAAACAACCAGATTTCATGTTAACTCACAGCAATAACTCACTCATCACCAAGGGGTGGTTCTAAGCCAGCCATGAGGGATCTGCCCTCATGATCCAAATACTTCCTACCAAGCCTTACCTCCAATATTGGAGATTACATTTCAACATGAGATTTGGAAGAGACAAACATCCAAAACATATGAGACTATATATAATACCACTTCTCAAAACATTCAGAGTAAACACTTACATTTCAAAGTATCTGAACAATCTAGTTTCATTTTGTTTTATACAAACATATTAGTAAAAAATTGTACTTCTTTTTAATTTCAAAAAAACAACTATTGATATCTTGCAGAGAGGATTTTCTACATGACAGTTTTGAATAAATCCTATGCTATCTTTTAAAGGGTATTTTTAAAATTTAACAAGTGGCAAAAATAATATAATGAAAATGACAAAATATATTACTTTATTCTAATAGTTAATACTTGATAGACTGGAATGAAAAGTGAGGAGCTCTCTCCCATATGTAAAATTATGGAAAATGTTTATACTTTAAAACTAAGTAATAAAATCCACATCAGAGAAAATTAATCATCTTTAGTAGTAACCTAGGAGGCTACTAATACATAAGAGTTCAAAGAAATTACAGGATATTTAAATCTCTATCCAAAATAAACTGGGAACAACCTTATGAATGCAGGACATAAATAGGATTGAATTTGCACATGTTTTGTTTAGGATTTCTGTACCTATTTTCATGAGGGATATTAGTCTATAGTTTCCTTCTCTTATATTGTCTTTTTCTGGTTTTAATAATAGTCTTGTAAATTAAGCTTAGAAATATTCCTCCTTCTATTTTTAAGGAAAAGACTGTATACAGAGTGCATTATTTCTTCTTTAAATCGTTGGTAAAATTTCCTGTTAAGCCTCCTAGGCCAGGCGATTTCATTTCCAGATAATTTTTAACCATGATTCCAAATTATGTAATAGATATACTATTATTTAGGGTTTCTATTTCTTCTTGAGTTGGTCTTTATATATTTTTCTAATTCAAATAATTGGTCCATTTAATATATCAAAATTATTGGCAACATTGTTTATTCCCTCATTTTATCTCCCATATCTGTGGCATCTGAAGTGGTGTCCACTCTTTCATTTCTGCTATTAGATATTCTTACCTACCCTCTTTTTGTACTGGATCATCTGTAGAGGTTTATCAATTTTAATGGTATTTTTATGAAGTTATATTTTTGATTCGTCTCTTGTATCATATTCCTGTTTTAATTTTTGTATCCCTTAGTTTAATATTTTCTTCCTTCTGCTTTCTGTTCATTAATTTGTTTTTTATATTTTAGATTCTTGAGGTAAAGCTTATGTTTTTTATTTGAGTCCTTGATTCTCTTCCACTATAAGAAAATAGTGCCATAAATTTATCTACAAGCAGTGCTTAGGTGCATGATTGTTTTATTTTCTTCAGTTCAAAATAAATTTTAATTTTCTTTGAAAATTTTCTTTGTTATTTGGAAGTCTATGATTTAATTTACAAATATATGGTGATTTTCTCAATTTTCTGTTATTAATATTTTAATCATATTTTATCAGAGAAAAAGTCTTATAGAATTTCTATTTATTTTAATTTATTAAGGTTCTTTTATGGCTTAAAATATGATTTACCCTTGTGAATGTTCCATGTACACTTGAGAAAAAATATATATTTTTCTTTTGTATGAAGGAATGTTCTATAAATGCCAAGTAGCTCAAATTGAATGATAATGCTTTTTAGTCATTTATATACCTACTGATTTTATGTCTACTTGTTTTGTCATTTACTGAGATGGTCTATTAATTATTGACTGTGGAAGTCTCCCAATGTAATTGTAGATTTGTGTGTTTCTCCTGTCAGTTCTAACACTTTGTATCTCATGCATTTGGATGCTCTGTTATAAAATACACATACATTTAGGATTGGTATAGTTGTAACTTGCTGAAGAATTGATTATTTTAGCATTGTCTACTTTATCTCTCTTTATCTCTGATAATCTTTCTTTTCCTGAAGGCTACTTTGTTTTAAATTCACATATCGACTCCAGCTTTCTTTTGATTACTGCCTGCATAGCATACCTTTCACAATCCTTTTACTTTTAATCTGCCTGTAACTTCAAGCTTAATATGTGTTTCTTGAAGGCAGCATATAGTAGAATCTTGTTGTTATTGTTTCATCTAATTATCCAATCTCTGTCATTAATGTTATATAAAGATTTTATATTTAAAGTAATTATTATAATGAATGAATTCAAGGCTAGTATTTATTTTTTCTGCCTTCTCTGAGGTTAATTTAATATTTTTTGATTATATTTTATCTTCACTTTTGATTTATTATTGATATATTTTTAAAATGTTTAAATGCATGCCCTAGGGTAATCAATCTATACCTTTACTATTAAAGTGATTAACATATAGTTTTAGGTTTCTTAAAACTGCACATTCCCAATTTTTTCCTACCATCATTTTTGCAATTATTGCTGTACATTTAATTTTATTATACTAAAAACACAAAGTACTTTGCTGCTATTTTTGTTTTAGATAGTCTGTTATCTTTTAACGCAAATAAATAATAAAATAAATTTTATGTTTCCACCATTTATTTTAATTCCAGTGTTTATCACCTATCATATGTATGTCCACATGTTTAAATTCAAGGCTCTGTAGAGTATATTTCTTATGTCTAAAAAGAAAACATTAATTAAAATTTCTGTAGCAGAAGTCAGGTGGAAGTTAATTATCTTAACTTTAATTTGGCTAAGAAAGTCTATATTTCAGTTTCCTTTTAAAATTATAGTTTAACTGGATAGGGAATTCTGGGTTGGCCAAATTTTGATTGCTTTCAGCACCTTAATGGGTTGCTTCAATATGTTTCACAGTTTTTGACAAAAAGTCACTTAAATTTCTTACCTTTATATCTCTTCATGTAATATATTATTTTCTTTGGGTTACTTCAAGATATTTCTTTTGATTTTAGCTGCTTAAATGAATAAGATAAAAATAAGGTATGTCTAGAGATGTTTGTGTGTGTGTGTGTCTGTGTGTGTATCTTGCTTGTTGATCTCTGAGGTTTACGATTCTGTCATTCAGTGTCCGTCATTTAAAAAACAGCACTTATTTTTCAAATATTTATTATGCTCTGTTTTCATTTTTTTCTTTCTGAAATTCTACTACTCATATATTAGACGATTTGCTATTTTCCCACAGCTCTTGTAAATTCTGTTCTGGTTTTTGCCCCTTCTTGTTTTATCTCTAAATTCATCTAATTTATACTTATCTATCTTCAAGTTCATTAATTCTTTCCTCAACTGTGTGGAATCTACTAATAATGTATTTAAGCCATTCTTTATATCTTGTACTGTGTTTTGTTTTATTTCACTTCTAAAATTTTTATTTGGTATTTTCTTCACATTTGGTATAGAACACTTCCACTATAACTTTTAACATATGAATCAAAGTTATTTTAAATTTTCTGGTTATTCCAAAAGTCATGTAACATTTGAATCTTGTTCTGTTGGTTGATAATCTCACTTAACAGTGTTTTATTCTTTCCTTTTTATATGACTTGTAATGTTTTATTAAGAACTGGATATCTGTGTGATGCTAGAGACTACGCTAGTTATTTCACCTATAAATACATGTACCTTTACTTCTCTGAGCATGCGTTTATGTATGTGTGTACGTATGTATGTATTTAACTTCATTATAGGTTCAGGGTGTACCTGTGCAGGTTTGTTACAAAGGTATATTGTGTGATGCTGAGGACTGGAGTACAAATGAGCTTCCCTCAATTAAGAGCTCTTTGACATGCTTAGTTGCTTGTCACCTCAATGTCACACTGCATAATATTGGCACTCAAAATAGAGATGGTTTTTAATGGCCCTTTAAGACATCGCTAATAATAAGAGGAATTGTGGAAAAGCAAGTTCTACATAACACAATTAGTATCTTCATTCTTTTCTGAAAAGAAAAATTTCCAAATACCTTTTAAAAAGAACATATAGCTATATCTCTGATACCCGGCTCATGATAGACTAGTTGACAATTCAAGAAGGACATGGAAAAAAGAAGATGGAAATGCATTCTTTCAAGATTGCTTAGTTAGAATAGAATTTATAATATAATATTACTGCTGCAATTAATTGATCTTTCACTTTGAGGGACAAAAGTGAACAGCTGATTAATAGAGCAATGACATTCTCAGTACTCTTTTAGACAATAGCTTTTATCTTCTTATTGAATTCACTGAGATAAAATGGAAATATGTTCTATGCTGAATGGTACCAATGTTACATAAAGAGGATTAGATTTTATTGCAAGGCTAAAATACAGGGCGTTTTAGAAATAAATCTCTTTGGTTCTCACATTCCTAAATGAAAAAATAATTCTTTTTTAAAAAAAGTTAAATAATATACGTTAAGTGTGATGAGGTAGGAAATTGGAAAACATAAGGGAATTGGAAAAAATTAATCATAAATTATTATTGTTAATATGTGTTTACTTATTGTAGCATCATAAAAACTAGTATTTGATTACTTTAGACACTTTTCTAGAGTTTAGTGTTTTGGAAAATAAATTAAGCAGCCAAGTCACAAGTGGAATTTAATAATAGCAAGTATCATTTATTAGTTTTACTGTGTACCAGGGACTAGGTGAAGAGCTTCATATGCATTATCCCATTTATATAAAATGTTTAATACTCATTAATTACTTTTTCTTGTGGCTAGTGTCACAGTAAATGACAAAGTTGTTTATGGCAATGGGGAGATATATAGATAATAAGTAGGTGGGAAGAAATGTTGAGAAAGTCAGCAATCTTTCAAGATGCCTGAAGAATTTCTTTTTTCTTTTTACATAAAAGTATGGATTGTTGGGGAAAATTGTCACCATTTAATACAAAAAACTATTTATTAAAAAAATTGTATAAATAACCTAAGGTAAAACAAATTCTCCAGGATTTTTGAAAAAAAAATAAAGATTGTGTTTAGCTTTAATGTAAATTATATTTGCACAACTAATGACTTGATTTCAAATCTATTATCTTTTAAAATTAAATAAATATGATAGACAAAACATTATATGTGATATGGGAAAATGTTATAAAAGTACTCCAGTTCTTTTGAAATAAATTCACTCATCACCTCTTTTAGAATAACTTTGATGGGTTCTGAGTAGTTACAGAATAATAGTCTCAAGAAGAATTTTCAGTTTGGGAAGATGAAAGTGAACATGATGAATACATAAAAAGTCTTATAACTACTCAAGATATATCACAAGTGAGAATGTAAGAGACTACTAAATGCTAAATGTTAATGTCCAAGCAGAGACTGCTGAGGTTTCTGAACCAGTCACTAGGTGCTTCACAGTAAAGGACGTCAAAGTAAATTTCAATGTGGGTAAGAGGAGAAAATAAAGGCATGGTTCTATTTCATGGACAGGGCCATATGATTATCAACATTGCATTTTGTTTTTCTCAAGGTCCTTCATTGTAGTAAACATATTTGAAAATCTATTTGCTACTCAATTTATTTTAAAATAAACGGAGCTATATAAGTTTACTGTGGGTATCATTCAATATTAAATAAATAACTGTTAAAAATATATTCTCATTATTTCTAATGGATTATTTTGTTTTGTAAAAAATAATTGGAGCCAGCTCAATTAAAATTATACGTTTCCTTGTTTAAAAGAAATGTGATTTTTATGTACAAGGTATGTAGTTTGACAGTTACCTTGAGTCTTCAATATTTGCCATAGGTCATAAAATTTTACACACCATTCTTAGTTCATTATTAAATTCATATAATTTCCAGCTCATACACTAAGTGTTTTTGCTACTTCCATTTAATTTCAAGAACTACATAAAGCACAAAGTTTGAAATAATGTCTAAACTAAAGTGGGAAAATTATTTTAGCTATAAAGTAGACATACTGGGTAAATAGGAGAACAGAAATATCTTATGAAGAACGTATTCAAATTGATTTATGGGCACACTAGGCTTAGAAGCTCTGTCCAATTAAGTGAAAAAACTGATTGTAAGCATTTGTTCTCTCATTTGAATTATCTGGATATCAGAACTATACAATACAGAACTATTTTTTCCTGTTCTCCCTTTCTGTAATTGAGAATTGATTGAGATTGAGAAAAGAGCTTGTATAGTCCATAGAGCAAGGGAAGAAAACAAATAAATAAAATTATAATTTCCTAATTAAATGAATAAAATCATAGTGGAATGTCAACCAAAATGTCCTATTTCTAGAGCAGCCAATAAAATTATGAAAGTAGAAAAGGAGATAATATGCTATCCAATGTTAACTTCTCAGAGCTAGAAACCAAAGCTTTATTTGCAAAAAGAAAAGAATTGTGGGGCTTCAATATTTGATATTTTCTTGTTTTATTCATACTCTAATCAGAAATATATAAACATGACAAGTTACATGGAAAAATTAAAGTCAACAATCATTTGTTTGTCATCTAATATATATTGTGCATTGCCTTGTACTTGGTGTTACAGATACAGAGATGAAAAAGCATGGTCCATGTCCCTTAGGAAATTAGTAGAGTAAATATGGAAAACTGTTCAAGTTGTCACTGTATCATCTATATTTCATGTTATCTTCAGAACCCTAAAGAAATCTAACTGCTGCATGATAGGAAAAATGAGGCAGAGGGAAATTGCAATAAATGAGGTGATAGTATAGTAGGAAACTGACATTAAGGAATTGAGTAGAACATAAGCAATAAGAGACATCTGTGTGAAGAATTAAGAGAAGCAGCGAGAACAGCAAGGTCAGAGGTCCCCATGAGTAACAATCTTAACTTAGCCAGGGGAAAAAAAAGCAGAACAGTATAGCAGGTAGAGCATTAGTTGAGGGTGGGATGAGACAAGATCTGAGAGGTAAGCAGGGGTCACTCTTTGTGGGACCTTGGAGGCCATGAAAAGGAGTTTGGAAATTATTCAAAGGGTTAAAGGTTGCATTCTTCAAACATGACACTAACTGTAGTGGGGGAAAGTATTCTGGGAGAAATGCAAAGGCAGGCATATCAGTTGAAGCTGTATTGCCTTTAATCTGCTATAATCGGTCAAGACAGCACAGCTTATCCTGTGATAACAAACACCACTGACATCCCAGTGACTGGCAATGATAAAAGCTTATTTTTCACTCTACACATCATTTCTATTGTGGATTGGCTGAAGTTTATGCCATATGTTGTCACTATCCTCAGGCTGGGATCAAGGCTGATGAAACATCCATTCTCTGGAACATTGTCATTGACTATTTCATAGTAGGAAAAAGACTGGGTAAAGCATAGACATCCCTTAATGTTACTGCTAGTAAATGGCAAGTCTCACCTCTGCTCATATTACATTTGCCAAAGCAGTTCTATGGCCAAACCTGACGTCAGTGGTGTTGAGATGTATAATTCTCCCCTAGGTTACAGAAATGGCTATTGATGAATAATAGTATTTTGTACTGCATGAAACAAGAAGAGGTGGTGGCATTTTTGACTAAGGTAATGACAGTGTCATAGAAATAAGTTGAAATATTACAGATATATATTTCAGGCTAGAAATAATAGAACTTGATGAATTGAATATGAGGACAGAAGAAACTGGCAGACTCAAGAATAAAGTTTTTGGCATGAATTACTTATGAAAATGTTAGTAGGTTTATTAACTGGGATGGGGAAGAATTAGGGAAAACAAGATGAGGAAAAAAATAGAACATATTAGTGGGATTGCAGAATTAATAGTATATAGGAAGTAACATGTAAGTGTGGAGCTAAGGAAGATTAGAACTGAATATATATATATATATATATTTATATATTCAGCCCCATATATATATATATATATACACATATATTATACACATACATATAAAATGAACAATCTGCTTATGAATGATGTTTAGATAAAAAATGAAATTAGGTAGAAATACAAAATTTTAAAAACAAATGAAAACAGAGACAAAGAATACCAAAACATCTGATATTCGGCAAAAGCAGGACTCTATTTTATAGTATTAAGTGTCTATGTCAAAAAGATGAAAAGATCTCAAATTAACAACCAAATGTCCCACCTCAGGGGACTAGAAAAATAAAAACAAACCCAGTCCAAAGCAACCAGAAGAAAAGAAATAGCAAAGATCAGAGCAGAACTAAATGAAACCGAGACCAATAAAAAACAAAGAATCAATAGAATGAAGAGTTGCTTCTTTGAGAAGATAAATAAAATTGTCAGACTGCTAACTAGACTAATGAAGAAGAAAAAAGAAATTTTTATATAGGTAGTAGCAGAAATCATAAAGGTGAAATTACAACTGATACCAGAGAAATAGAAAAGATTTTCAGAGACTGCTGTGAGCATCTCTACATGGACAAACATGAAAACCTAGAGGAAATTGTTAAATTTCAGGAAAGATACAACCTCCCAAGACTGAACGATGAAGAAAGAGAAATAATGAACAGACCAATAATGAGTAGTGAAATTGAATCAATCATTTAAATTTAAAAAAACTTCCAACAAAACAAAAAGCACAGAACCAGATGGACAGATGGACTCATAGCTGAATTCCACCAATGCAGATAAAAGAAATAGAACCAATCTTACTGAAACTCCTTGAAAAAAAATTGAGGAAGAGGGAATCTTTCCTAATTCATGCTACAAAGCCTGTATCACCCTGATAGCAAAGCTGGCAAGAGTACAACAAAAAAGAAGATTATAGGTTAATATCCCTGATGAACATAAATGCAAAAATCCTCAACAAAATATTAGCAAACCAAATACAGCAGCTCATCAAAAAGATAACATGCCACAATCAAGTAGGTTTTGTTCTAGGTTTGCAAAGATAGTTTAACATACACAAGTCAATAATTATTATTTATTACATGAACAGAATTAAAAACAAAAACCGTATGATCATCTCAATAGATGAAAGAAAGCTTTCAATAAAACTTGGCATGGGGGGAAAGTTGAAAACATTCTCCTTAAGAACAGGAACAAGATAAGGATGGCCACTATCACCACTTTTGTTCAACACAGTTCCGGGAATCCTAGCCAAAGCAATCAGTCAAAAGAAAGAAATGAAAGAGGAAGAACCAAATCAAGAACTCATTTCCATGTATAATATCTACAAACAAACAAAAATACTTTTAACCAAGGAAGTGAAAGATCTCCACAAGGAGAATTACACAATATTGATGAAAGAAATCATAGAAAACACAAACAAATGGAAAAGCATCCCTTGTTCATGGATTAAAATAATCAATATTATTAAAATGACCAGACTACCCAAATGAATCCTCAGAGTTAAAGCAATTTCTGTCATACTATCAATGCCACTTTACAAAGAATTAGAAAAAATAATCCTCAAATTCATATGGAACTAAAAATAGAGACTGCTGGCCGAAGCAATACTAAGCAAAAAGAACAAAGCTGGATGCATTACATTACCTAAATTAAAACTATACTACAAGGCAATAGTAACAGAAAGAGCATAATACTGGTATAAAAATAGATACATACAGCAATAGAACAGAACAAAAACCCATAAATAAAGCCAGATACTTATAACCAAATGACTTTTGACAACATCAACAAAAATATACACTGGGAAAAGGACACTGTATTCAACAAACTGTGCTGGGAATATTAGATAGCTATATGCAGATGAATAAAGCTGGACCCCTACCTTCCACTACATACAAAATTTACTCAAGATGGACTAAAGACATAACTTTAATAACTGAATCCATAAAAAATTATAGAAGGAAACTTAAGAGAAACTCTTCTGGACTTTGGCTTAGGAATGTATTACTAAATTCCCAAAAGCAAATGAGAGCAGTAGTAGGCAGCCAAATGCCTAGGCAGATAGGGGCAGGTCCCCAGTGAAACTCCACCTGCAAGCCAAAGACAGTTTAAAGCCTGAAAGCCAAGCTACATGTTAAATCCATGGAGCAGATTGAGAACTTGTCTTCCCATTTGGCATGCTTTTCTCTGATTGGTCCATACTCTTCCCCTATTTTACATATACCTACACTTTCCTAATTAGTTTTTCCTAGACTGTCATGCCCAGTGGTGTATTCACTTAAACTTTTTTTTGCATACTCACAAGCCAATAAGCATGCACTTCCCATCCTGAGTTTATAAAAGGCCCCAGGCCCAGCCACATAGGGAACTTTCCCTCCTTTGGGTAGGGGGACAAACTCTGCATCCCCTCTCCACTGAAAGCTGTTTACAACACTCATTAAAATTCTTCTCTGCCCTCCTCATCCTTCAATGTTCAGTGTATCCTCATTCTTCTTGGATGCAATACGAGAGCTGGGAATAGCCAAACATGGTTACAAGCTATAGCACAGTCGAACTGGGGCATGTCAGCACGGCAAAGTGAGGCCCGGGTGGTGTGTTGCTGGCCAGGGCTCCCTGGCTTGCAAAGTGACTGAGAAGAAAAATCCTACATCACAAACACAATAAAACAAAACAAAACAAAACAAAAAAAGACAAATGGGACTTAAACTAAAAATCTTCTGCATAGCAAAAAAAAAATAATTATCAGGGCAAACAGGCAACATACAGGATGCAAGTAAACATTTGAAAAGTATTCATCCAACAAAGGCTAATATCCAGAATCTGTAAGAAACTCAAACAACTCAACAAGAAAAAACAACTCAACAAGAAAAAAAACAACTCCACTAAAATGTGGGCAAAGGACAACAACAGACATATTTCAAAAAAAGATAAAGACATATAAGTGGCCATGAAACATATGAAAAAAAATGCTCAACATATCTAATCATTAGAGAAATGCAAATAAGGCCACAACGAGATATCATCTTACACCAGTCAGAATGGCTACTATTAAAAATTCGAACACCAACAGATGATGGTGAGGGTGTGGAGCAAAAGGAAGACTTACTGTTAGTGGGATTGTAAATTAGTACAAACTCTATGGAAAACAGTATGGTGACTTCTCAAAGAACTAAAACTAAAACTACCACTTATGAGTGAGAATATGCAGTATTTAACTTTCTGTTTATGAATTATTTCATTTAGGATAATGGTCTCTAGTTCCATCCATATTGCTTCAAAAAACATAATTTCCTTGTTTTATGGTAGAGTAGAATTTTGTGGTATACATACACTATATTTTATTTATCCAGTCATCACTTTGCTGTCATGTGTCTGTATGGGAGGGTTTTGCTTTACTTGACCTGCCAATAATCTTTGATTAACACTTAGGTTGATTCCATGGCTTTGCTCTTGTGAATGGTGAATCATTTCTTGAATGCAGATGTCTTTTTGATATAATTATTTCTTTTTCTTTAGGTAGATACCCCACAGTGGAATTGTTGGACCAAATGGTAGTTTCGTTTTCAGAATGTGTTTCTACCTATTTTTTGTAGCTTTTTTTTTTTTTTTTTTTTTTTTAGCTGTTGTAAATGGAATTGAGTTCTTGATTTGGTTCCCAGCTTGACTGTTATCAGTGTATATAAATGCCACTATTTTTGTATGTTAATTTTATATCCTGAAGCTTAAGTGATTTGTCAAATCTAGGTTTTTCTTTCTGAAGAGTCTTCAGTTTTTTCTAAGTGTATGACTGTATTATCAGAGAATAGAGATAATCTGACTTCATATTTTTCAATTTGGATGCCTTTTATTTCTTTCTCTTGCCTATTTGCTCTGGTTAGGACTTCCAGCACTATGTTGAATAGCAGTGGTGGAAGTGGGCTTGTTTGTTTTGTTCTAAAACATACTACTTTTATTTCTCTTTGGGTATATTCTAACTAACTGACCCATGTAATATAAGAACAGCCACAAATTATTTAACTGGGGTAGTGTCCTACAGCTATTCTGGATTCAAAAAGAATGAAGCATAACTTCAGAAGAGCAATTGATTTTGTAAAATATGTTTGAGCCATTTACACAAAATATCATAGAGGTAATTACAGTCTCATTAGTCATTGGAGTATATTATTTGAGGACACTAGGGTATAATTGTAAAAGTAATTGTATTCTGAAGTTTGATGCACTAAATTTCATTAGAACAAAGGGGGTCATATAGTTTATCAGAATAAATGACAAATAAATGGAAATTGTTAACTATTTTAGTTTTGGTTATATAAAAGTTTAAAAGTATACCAATAGAAATTCCTTTTATTTGAAGGTAATATATGGGACAAAAGAAATGGAGAATAGCAACCATATGTGTTAAACAATAATAGAATGCAGACTTTCAGTATGAGAATTTTTTATTACCACTTACTGGGCAGTCAATAAAAGTAATTAGTAGATTGTGTTGAATTGTTTATGTTCTAAATGTTTGTGTCTGTGTGTGCGTGTGAGAGAGAGAGAGAGAGAGAGACAAAGAGAAGTATTTATGACAGTCTCAATTACATACAGAATTTACAGGAGATTCCTATTAAAGTGAAACTGTTCCAGTGTGTATGCAGAATCTATTAAGTACTTGACACTCTCAACTTTCATTGTATGATTTTGGCATTGTCTGAAGTCTGACTTCATCTGATGCTACTAAGAAAAAGAAAATAGTGCCAGTATAAGGAAAGTTCTATGATTTCTGTCCATGGGTTTTATCTAATGCATACCTTTAGCCTTCATTATTTTTGCATGTCTATAGTGCAGAAATAGCTCAGAAGTACATATCATGGCACTAGTAATCAAGCAATGCTTGCAATATTATTTTATTGAGACCACAGCTTGGGTAAATGGGTTCCTTCTTTTATAATTAATCAATTTTCATATAATACAATAGTTGCCATTTTATCTCTCAATGTGGATCCCAGTGTTTCCACTGTTGCTATTTCAAAGAAAAAATGAGAACAACCCTGGTTTAGAAAAATGAATGCCTTTTCTGTGCAAGAATTCTCATTTTCAAAGCAAGCAAACCTCACCTAGCAAAAACCAATCCTTTCATTTACAGAAACCACTAGAGAATAAAAATAAAAAAGGTTGGAAGGAATGATTGGATATTTTGACATCCTCCTTTATTCAGGATCCAAGATGACTAAAGATCTGACAGGAAATAAAATAGTTTTCAGGAGTTGGATAAGGTGACAAAACTGAATCTGATGATAACATTTACAGAAAGCAGCAACTTCCATAAATGATCACTTATCAGAATGGATCAACTGAGTTTGGTGAGCATGTCCAAAATATAAAGTAATAAAACTGTTGTGAATACTTAGAAAAATATTCCTACAAACAAAACATGGGATTTTTGGAAATATTTTTCACTGCACTATTTGTTTCAGCATTTTGGAATATGAGTATACCAGGAAAAAATATCAATGTTGTCACTACTTAAAAAACAAGTTATTCTTTTTCTTTTACATGTCAGATACCATAGGTCTTAGAAAATATAGTTCATTTTACGTTTTCCTGTGCAACTGGTGACACTGTAGCAGTCTGTTCTGAAATTTATAAACCTTGTTTTCAGTAAGTTCTTGTTATGCATGCATTGTATATTCAGTATTATAAACACACACACACACCATAAAACCCGTTAACTAGAAAGTTTATATTCTTTCTAAAGAATATGAAAGATAAATACATAAAGCATTTTCTTTGGGAAATATTCTGCATTGCTAATGGATGAGTCCTCTGAATATCAAGTTTTACATTTCTAGTAATGCAAATTTGTAGGTTAATGTGATTAAATAAAACTTATAGTGACGGATCATTTTTGTCTTTGTTTGTTTCAATACAAGTCAGAAAAAAATTTGCTTAGGCCTATTTGAAAGAATAACTTTAAACCTAAGTTAAGAAAATCAAGGCATTTCTATAATGAATTTGTAATTTGCATAGTGGACAGTAGAATAATTATATGGAAGCAGAAATAATTACACAGAACATATGCATAGTAGTTGAAAATTATTCTTGGCTCTTTGAAACCTGCTGTGATAGCATTCGTTTACTTTTTCTTGACAGGCTTCTTTTTTTAAAACAATAAAAATTTTATTCCAAAACTGCTTTTAGTTGACTATGATATAATGATAGCAGAAGGTAGACTCCTTCTGAATGTGCTTGCATTAAATAAAAATGCCTCAAAAAATGAAAAGCTTTCAGGGACCACCAGAATCAAACAACTGATGGAATGAAGGGATGTGATAGAAACTTAGGAACAGGGGAATCCTGTCTATGAGCTCTTCAAATCACACTCAAATAACATCTGGTAAGATAGGTTCTGTTAGGAAGTTATCTTTAGCAAGCTAGAAGTATGTGATCGAGTTGCCAAATGCCCAGATCATTTAGAGAATAAATAAACCACATTATTTACATTGTATGGGAAAAAACTTTATAAATATTTGATAAAGTATGTCCACATTTGTTTTTAGCTTAAAAAATTAAAATGATGTGATCCTTGACATCTGAGCTTCAGAGATGGGAGCAGATCTGGTATCAATCTGCTCCAGTGGAGAGCTTGACCTAAGGCAAAGGAAACACGTGCTGCCTCTTCAGAGCTTTTGGCAAAACTGCATGATATTTTCTGTGGTATTCAGAAGGATCTAGAGAAACATTTGAGTGGCTATGAAGGACTATGGAGATTAAACAAAAAAGTATCAGGAACCTTAACAAACAACAATTAAAATATCAGTGATGGCAAGGAAGGAATTGTTTCAGTAATCCTATGAATGGCACGTTTCAAAACAAACAGAGACAGAGAGATCTTGATGTGCAAATGGCACGCACATCCTTGATGTCAGTTGGAGGCGGTAAAGCCAGCCAGAAATATAGCAAGAAGAGGAAACAACTATATAGATGGGCTTCGGGTTCAAATGCTGTGCTGTTAGGCTGAGTCAGTCTCTCACATAACTTTGAGGTCTAATCAGCAAGCCATAAAAAAAGGCTGGACTTGTGGTTCACAAAAGAAATAATTCAATACCTTCCACTGTCATCTTTTGAAGATAGTCACCCTATGGGCCTTCTTTATTAAGAATTAAGTTTCCAGCATTAAGCTGTACGCCATTGAGTGAAATCAGGTCTCCTCATGTTATCTCTGTCCTGGCCTGAATGATGTAAAGGAGTTAAGACAAAAAGATTTCTTTTCATCCATGAGAATCCTGGTTCTCAAGGTTCAGAATCTGAAAGCTTACAATATAGACAGACACAGAGGATGATGAACAAATAGTAGAATTTCATTACATATAAATTAGTGGTCAGGAAGATAACAAAGGCTGTCTTCATGAATTTCAAGAAGAAAAAGAAGAGGAGAAGAAGGTGGAGAAGAGAAAGCGGAAGAAAGGAGGAAGAGGAAGAAGAGCAGGAAGAAAGGGAAGAGGAGGAGAAAAAAGAAGGAGGTAAGATTTTAGTTGTCAGAGAGAGTTACAAGCATGAACCAAGCACAGATGTTGGACACAGCATTGTATATGTGGAAGAAGACACAATGATTTTCTCAACTAAGAAAGGGAAGTCAAATTAGTGGGCATGACAAAGGTTTTGGTCTCCATGCCGTTAATAAAACAACTCATTATGATTTCCTGAGTAGGAAGTAGTATGATGAGTGCAAAGAACCATAGAATAATAGTGTCTCAGTGTGAACTGGGAACTTAGAGGTCAAGTTTCACCTCCTGTTAGATGTTATGTACCTATTAGAGATAAATCTTGCATCTTAGTTATTAGAATGAAGAAAAACCTGTGATTTATTAATATTGGCTTCTTAATGAATAATTGAAAAGTGATTAAACAAAAGACTATTCCTGTCTTGTTAAAGCCTCAACTTTCATAAATTTCAGAAATACCATGGTAAAATGAGATACATTTGATCAAGTTCTTTGTCTAAATAATCAGGATTCCATTTTCAATTCATTATTTTGTTTTTTCCTGAATTTTCTTCATGGACAATTTACACATCATGACTCTAACCTAACTGATTATCCAAAGAAACCCCAATTCAACATTATATATGAATTAGCAGTGCTTAAGAAAGGGTACATTGCTCACTAGGCTGGATGTGTGCTTCTGCAACAAAGCCTAATTAAAGGAGAATACTGAGGCAGAACAAAACATGTAGCAGTGACACAAAAGATAAAGCAGCACACTTAATTCTCAATATTACTTGAAATAACATGGGAATTAAATTTAAGTTCTGATTTTAGAATTTAAACTTTACAGAGAACATAATTTTGAGCTTTATACAACCAAATATCCATAAAAACTTAATGAAACTGTATTTGGGGGAAATATTCTAAAGGATACTTAATTTATCTATTTTGCTAGAGTCTTACTGTAACCACTGAAGAGGCAAAATACACAGAATTAGGTGTTGTATCTCATGATTGTTTGATTAGCTCCAACTTGCCATGTGCCATCTCCACTACACCTTAGCCAAACACACAAATTCAAGTGCATGTACCACACACATACACTGACATACACATGTTGGTTACACTGATTTGCTCTAATTGATTGTGCTTGCTATTGAGGACATGAAATTGCATTCGTAATTAAAGTAAATCTTGCTGCTAGAATTATTATGAAAAAGACTTCAAAGTTAAACTCTGCATTACAATATATTCTTTATGAAGATACATGGGTAAAAATGACACTAGTATCAGGAATATTTGTACCTTTTCTAATTAATTAGTTTGTTTTTCTCTTTTGGACCCTGTGAATTAGGTAGCTGATCATCTTTCTCCCTTAGCATTGACCAAAATAAAGCTTAAGATGTACTAGTGTTCTACTGTTAGCAAATATAAAGTTGTCATGGTAGACATTTTGTATCAGCCTTAATTCTGGCTCCATGTGGAATCTCAACCTATATTTATTTCCTACCTAGTAATTTTCACCTATTTCTAATATTTGGTCATCTTGCTTCATGTTATCCACATTTTATTTACATTAAACACTTTTGTGAATCCACTTTTATCAAAAACATCTTCCACCTAAAAAAAAGATGGAAAGAAGGCAACTTTTCTAAAAATGTTTTTGCTTTATTTTGTTTTCTAATCAACCATGTATTTAGAATAAAGTTTGGAAATAATAACACAATATTCAGTATATAGCAGTATCACTGAGAAAGACCTTGAGACAGGCAAAATACCAGTGTCATTAGAAACACATATTCATATGAAAGCGTCCTACCCTTTTGTAAAGAATCTAGCTACCTAGGGAAAAGTTTCAGCCAATAAAGCACTTGTGGAAACTGATTTTCCTTAATATTCTTAAATTAAAAGTAAACCTATAGATTTAATTAACATAAGGCTAGGTCTGTTTTTGACAATTTACATAGAATTTAATAAGGACTCAAATATTTTCTTCTATGCAAAGCCCTGATCAAATCCATAAGGAGTGTCAGTTCTCTTTCCTTCATTGTCAGTATACACAAGAACAAAGTATAAATGTCTTTTCCAACTGGCTTGATTTTTAAAAAGCATCATGTAATAGAAAGTACTTGTGTATTACAGTAAATGGAAGTCTTTCAAATAACTATTTAAAAAAATTATATGAAGCCCAGCACTCCTCTGAATATGTTGATAATACTGAATTTCTAGTTTCATCAGAGCTACGTTAATCACATACCTTGAAAGGAATTAAAACATCTGCTTAACAGTAATTTAAAAATATATTTTAAAGAAAAAGGTATAAGGATAATAATATATCAAATTGCTAAATAAAGTATCCAAGATTAATCAAACCGACTTTCAAGATAAAGTAGGAAAATGTACTTATAGCAATAATCCATCAACTAGCCCTAAGGGCTGGATACTGCAATAAATTGTCATTTGGTAGCATGTTATACCTTCTATAGGCCACTAGAGCACCATTTATAAATTTTATTAAACTAAAAGACATATTTAGCACTGGTTAATCTCATATAATGAAAGTATTTACTGTATATCTCTAAGACTTTCAACTTCCTAGCTTGACCCTTTGAAACACCCCATAGAAAACATTTTTCTATCTGACATAAAGGAACTGTGGAGGTAATTTAATGAATTTTTGCCAGCCAAGGAGAAATGAAAGACATGATTTATAAATTTATTAATTGTCCACTTGTTGAAAAATTAGTACTGTCTGAACAAAAATTTAAAATTTATGGCTTGGTGATTCTTTCCAAGAGAAATTTCATGGAGATATGAAGCCTGACTTTGTGGAGGCTACTTTGCTCACCCTGCATTCTCCACCCTTGATAGAACTGAAGGATTGTATGACCCTGTGAGGCAATGTCATAAAGTCAAATTATTTCTAAAATATTACTGTTAAAATTACATGGCAGCTATGACTCTTTAAAATTACTTTATTGAACTTTAAGCACTAAGACTTAGAGAGGAAATAGCCTACATTTTCTCTAAGACCAGCATTGAAACAAATTGTGTTTACTAGAGAACCTACCAGTACTGAAATCCATGAATTTTGAGTCCTTATTTTTTCCCCAAAATTACACTTGCTTTTAGAAAGCACTAAGTCAATTTCACCTGTGTCTATCAATAATTGTTTGACCCAGCAGACAAAATTTTTGTAAAAGAACTATCCCACAGTTCAGGGAGTTGACTTCTTATAAAATATTTAATATTAAATTCAGATGTCAGTGTTAAGATTACAATATTGAAATACCATTACGCACTTTTAGAAAATTATGAAAAAAAAGAAAAATAAATAAACTTATCTATAAAAATGAAATAAAGCAATCAAACAGGTAAGGGAATAAAATAAGTAACAGAGCTCAAAATTCAACAAAATGAGAAAAAAAGTAGTTTTTAAAAAGAATGAGATAAGCAGCTTAACTCAACTCCTTAAATCACTGATATGATTTGGCTGTGTCCCCACCCAAATCTCATCTTGAATTTCCACGTGTTGTGGGAGGGACCCAATGGAAGGTAATTGAATCATGGGGGCAGGTCTTTCCCATGCTGTTCTCATGACAGTGAATAAGTCTCAGGAGATCTGATGGTTTTAAGAAGGGGAGTTTCCCTGTACAAGCTTTTTTCCACCTGCTTCCATCCATGTAAGACATGATTTGTTCCTCCTTGCCTTCTGCTATGATTGTGAGGATTCCCCAGTTATATGGAACTGTAAGTCCAATTAAACCTCTTTATTTTCTAAATTGCCCAGTCTCGGGTGTGTCTTTATCACAGCATGAAAACTGACTAATGCAATCACCCCAATTTCCCAAAGCCATATAAGTAAGATCACAAAATTCTGAGAACTACTATATTATTTTTATGTGGCTGCTGTAATAAAATATCAAAACCTTTGTGGCTTAAAACAACATAAATTTATTCTCTCACAGGTTTAGAGACAAAACGTCTGAACAAGTATCACTAGACTAGAATCAAGGTGTCAGCAAAGCCATGCTCTCTTTGGAGGGTCTAGAGAGAATGTATTCCTTGCCCTTTCCAGCATCTGGTAACTTAGCTGCTGGCATTCCTTGGCTCATAGCTGTATCCCCTCAGTTTATGCTGCCATCTTCACATGCCTTCACATCTTCTCCTCTTATGTCTATGTGAACACTTCTTTGGCCTCTCTCATAAAGATACCTGTGATGATATTTAGGACCAATAATGATAATCCCAAACAGCATTTCCATCACTAGATTCTTAATATAATCATGTTTGCAAAAATCCTTTTTCCAAATAAGGTAACATTTACAGGTTCCAGGGATTAGGACAGCATGTCTTCCATGGGTTGTTATTCAACCTACCACGACTACAGAATTTGGAAAGAAGAAAAGTTATTTATTTTATTTGAGAAAAGGGCAAGAAATAACTGTCAGGCAGAAACAGATGAAATGTGGTAGGTAAACGAGTCTAAGAGAATTGAAGTTGAATGACTATACATTGGATTGAGGGAGTATCCCACAGCCCACAAGTCTCAGTATTGTTATACCTCTCTGAACAAGATAGAGTAAATCCTTATGCACAGGGCATTTAAAAAATGCCTCAGAGCAGAGAGCAAGAGCAGTGCTTATGAGTTTCACATTCCAAGTTTCTAAGCTCTTTCCATCTGCCACCCTGCCTCCTGCAACATAATTTTATCAAGATATGGAACAATGTAAAGGGCACAAAGTTGTTAGCTCTCCTTCTATCTCAGATGAGAAAACCAACTGTTCTAAACACACAGAGAAAAAAAAACCAAGACTCACCACATATGATCGGATGTAAACAAATGGCCCAAACATTAACAAGTTAAAACCAAATAGCATTATGAAGGAAAAAAGAAGGAAGGAAGGAAGAAGGAAGGAAGGAAGGAAGGAAGGAAGGAAGGAAGGAAGGAAGGAAGGAAGACAAATTATACATGTCAGTGAGCTTAAAAGTGTTATTAAAAGGTGAAGCTCCACACATTGGGTCAAAAAATTAAATCCAAACACATGCTATTTATAACACTAATCTAAAGAAACCTAAAAAAGCGACACAAAATTAAAGTTTAATAAATAGTCCAAATACATAATAAATATACAATAACTAGCAATCAATTTATATGCCAGAAATACACAATTAGAAAATATAGTGAGAATAAACCATTCCTGTTAGCAATATACATTACAAAATGACTAGAAAAAAGTTTAATAAAAACTGTGTGGAAGAATATTTGAAATGTGTACATAAAGTAACACTGAAAATACTGAAAGCATTTAACAGCAGCTAGTACCAAAGTTAATCACTGATCTTGACTGAGGATGGTATCGTAAGATATTTTTTAATCTCTTTCTTTCTACTGTGAAAATTCTGTTTCAGTTGTGAAGATAGATAAACCTCCAGCTGGATAGAGTGGAATTACTGCAAGATTATAGGTAAACTCGAGGAGATGGTCTAATTTAAAAACTGCATAAATTGAACAGTGGAAAAGTTGATATTTATCTAAAACCAAATTGTAACGTATTGTTTTGTTAATTGTGAGAAAAATAATTATAAGGTAGATTAGTTTATTATACATAAATTGAGTTCAGCCCAATTAATTTTTCCTTTGATAAGTTTACAATCTCATAAATGAAGAAAATGGTGAAGGCAGCATATCTGAATTTCAGCAAGGCATTAAAAAGGCTTATGGTTGAATAATAATGAACACAATGGATAACTGTTAAGCAGATTGGCATGTATGTGTGTAAATCCTAATATCTGAATGATCTAACTGAAAGAAATTATTTTTATTATTTAATACTAAATTGCAGTTAGATCTCTTAGGGAAAGTTTTCATTTTTTTGTTCAAAATTTTGATATTCCACACAAATAAAAACTGAGGCTGTCTTTTAAGTATATACTAGGAATACTGCCTTTTAATTGTCATTAAATATAATATTTGATCAAATAGAATCTTTTATGAAAAAATTACTTTGAAATTCCAATGTAATGTACAATATAGTATTTTGTGTTTAAGCCAGCATTTTGTTGGGAAAACAGAAAACAGCTAAGTCTGAATTACCCAAAGAGCCAAATGTAAGAATAAGACTCGGTTGGGTTTCTCCAATCTTTCAAGAGGTGTGTAGCTATCTAATTTACTATAATAGGTAGTATAGCATGGCTATAAGAAAAGACATGTAACTGTGGAGAAGAAGGATCATAGAGGGATGACAGACAGGTACTACCAACAAGCTTCACCAGTACCATTCTTTGCCTTCTGGTAATTTGACTACCATTAATTAAAAGGCATTGGCTAAGGTTCAGATCATTTGGACCAGGCAACTTCTAGAATCAAATAATATTTGCAAATATACGTGTTTGAATAACATTTACCATACAAATGTTCACAACATAATGATTTTGATATGATATTTGCAATACTACATTCACAATAAAATATTTTCAATTTTTATAATCGACAAAAGTTTTATCACCAGGACATATAGGGCTTACATATCAATGGCAAGCAAAAAACAATCCAAACACTTTGCACAGTATTTAAAAAGACACTTAACAAAAGAAGTTATAGAATGAATATGAGCATATCAATCAATATTCAGCATCATTACTCACCAAAGAACTGCACATTGAAATCTCAATGAAAGACCTCATTAGAAAAATTAAGTAGCCTGATAATACTAAGATGAAGATGTAAAGCAAGAACTTTTTACATTTCAGGTAAGAATGTAAAATAACATAACCATTTTGGAAGTGCTGTACTTCTTTATATAATTAAACATACACTTACCATATGACCCAGCCATTCTACTCCTAGATACCAGCCAAAGGAAATGAAAAAATGTGAACACAATCTTGTATGTGAATGTTCATAGTAAATATTAATATATCCATAATAGCCCAAACTAGGAACAACCTACATGAAGAGCAACAAGTGAATGGACAACCAGAAACACTGAGATTTATATAATGGGATATTACTCAGAAATAAAATGAAGTAAATGGCTGATACCAACAACCACATGGAGTTACCTCGAAAACATCATGCTGAGCAAAGCAAGACAACACAAAAGTGTATATGCTGTATGATTTCATTTCTATAAAGCTAAAGAAGGAAATTATAATTGAAAGTATCAGAAATCAGACTAGTGGTTGCTTGTAACTAGGAGTTGAACTGTTGACTGAAAAAAGATACTAGGAAACCTTTTAGGAAGATAAAAATGTCTACATTTTTATTATGGTTGTAGTAAATTTATCAAAACTCATTAACATACATTTAAAATGTTAGTATTTTATTGAATATAAATACAAATGAATAGTATAAAATATCTTTTATAACAGCAACAAAACACAAAATATTTAGAAATAATTTAATGCCAGATGTGTAAGACATATACAATGACACTAAAATCATTCGTGAAATAAATTAATGAAGACTAAAATAAATGAAAATAATGCCATGCTAATGTTTAAGAAAACTCAGTAGTATTAAGATGTTAGTTGTTTTTGCTCTTTTCTAAATTGATCTTTAATGAAATCCAAAGAAAATTTAATGTAAGCAAAGCAAAATGCCAGCATGATTTTTGTAGAAATTGACAAACTGATGCTAAAGTGAAAAAAACCCTGAAAATAGCAAAAACACTTATGAAAAAAGAACAAAGTTAGATAACGTCTACTACATGTTTTCAAGTTGTACTGTACAGCTAGAATAATTTAAAAAGTATGACAATGGCTAAAAGAAAAAGAAATAGACCAATAGAAACAAATGGAACCCAGAAGTAGAACCATGTACAATAGAGTGAATGGATTTTTACAAATGCCCCCAAGTAACACAATAGAGAAAATAACTGTGCTGGATTTAACTCAAAAAATGATACTGAAACAATTGAATATCCATGTGGAAAGAAAATGCATCTTGATCCCCTTTCTTACTCCAAACATAAATTTTAATTTATGAAGCTTATAGATAAAATGTAAAAGCCGTATCTATAACATTTCTGCCAGAAATAATAGGAGAATGTCTTTGAGACCTTTGTGTTAGACAAATATTGTTTCGTTTATATAAGCTACAGAAAAAACTAATCATGAAATAAACAGTCAATAAATTTGACATCATCAGAATTTAAAACTTCGGCACATCAAAAAGGAAAAAAATAGACAAGCGACAGACTAGGAGAAAATTTTCCATTATGTATCTGATAAAAGACTTGTACTTTTGTACAAAGTATACAAGGAACTGCTTCAACTCGATAATATAAAATAAAATATTCCAGCTAAAACAATGGGAGAAATACTTGGGCAGACATATCATATGAATGAACAATATGCACATGAAAAGTGTTCAATGTTAGTCATGAGGTATATGTAAATTAAAATGACAGTGAGATTTTTTTGTATGGCTACCAGAATGTCCAAAACTCAAAAAAAACAGATAACACTAAATGTCATCAAAGACGTGGAGAAACAAAAGGTCTGATATATTAGTAATAGAAGTGTAAACACTTCAACCATTCTGGTAAAATCCTTGGCAATTTTGTATCAACTTAAATACAAACCTATGATGCAGCAGTTCTACTTGCAGGTGTTTACACAGAAAAATAAAAATATATGTCCAAAAAATGTCTTGTCCAAAATATTCATAGCGAAAAAGTACAAGAAACTCAATATCCATCAAGAGGGGAATAGCATGTTCTTGGAATGGAATACTAATCCTCAGTGTATAGGAACAAACTACCAATACATGTAGCCACATGGATGTATCTCCCAGGCATCATGCTAAGTAAAGGAAACTAAAGAAAAACTGTATAATGTATGATTCCACTTAAATGAATTTCAGTAATCAAAAAAACTAATATATGGTGATATAACTGATTTCTATCGCCACAGAACCATACCAGAACTGCTGTGGTTCTCTGAGGTAAGAGGAACTCTAGTTCGTAAGGGAACACAAAGCAACTTTCTGGGCATAATGCAGTAGTCTAAATCTTTTAAAAATAGACTAAGGGGGGTAAAAGTTCAGATTTCTTAGATGTATACATTGCATAGTGGTACAGTCTGGGCTTTTAGTGTATCCATCATCCGAATAGTGAACATTGTGCCCAGTAGGTAACTTACAAGCTTTATCCCGTCATCATTAATTAACACTTAGGTTGATTCCATGGCTTTGCTATTTTGAAGAGTGCTGTGATAACGTATGAGTTCAAGTGTCTTTTTGACATCATCATTTCTTTTCCTGTGAGTAAATATCTCATAGAGAGATTGCTGGACTGAATAGTAGTTCTATTTTTAGTTCTTTGAAAGTTTCCATACTGATTTCTACAGAGGTCGTACTAATTTACGTTCCCACCAATAGTGAGTAAGTATTCCCTTTTCTCCACATCCTTGTCAGCATCATTTTTTTTTTTTTTTTTTTACTTTTAAGTAATAGCCATTCTCACTCACGTAAGATGGTATCTTATTGTGGTTTTAAGTTGCATTTATCTGATGATAAATGACGTTCAGCATTTTTTCACGTTTGTTGGCTGGTTGGTTGTTTTCTTTTGAAAAATGTGTGTTCGTGTTCTTTATCCACTTTTTAATAGTTTTTTCTTTGATTTATTCTCATTGAGTGTTTTGAGTTTTTCATAGATTTTGGATATTAGCCCTTTGTCAGATTAACACTTTGCAAATATTTTATCCACTTCTACAAGTTGTCTGTTTACTTTTGTAGTTTTCTGTGCAGAAGCTTTCTACTGTAATGAAGTCCCATTTGACTATTTTTGATTTTTATTGTGTTTGCTTTTGAGGACTTGGTATAAGCTCTTTGCCTAGGTCAATGTCCAGAAGAGTTTTCCCTAGGTTTTATTCTAGTATTTTTATAATTTCATATCTTACATTTAAGTTTTTATTCTACCTTGAGTGAATTTTTGTATATAGTGAGATAGGAGTCCAGTTTCATTCCTCTGCTTATGGCTATCCAATTTTTCCAGCACCGTGTATCAAAGAGCATCTCCTTCCTCGGTGTGTATTTTTGTTGACTTTGTGAAAGATCAGTTGGTCTTAGGTGTGTGGCTTTACTTCTGAGTTCTCTATCCTATTCTATTGATCTATGTATCTGTGGTTATACTAGTACCATGCTATTTTGGTTACTATTGCCCTGTAGTATAATTTGAATTCAGATGATGTGATGCTCCAGTTTTGTCCTTTTTGCTTAGGATTGTTTTGGCTATTTGGTCTTTTTTTTTTTCTTCAGTTCCATGTGAATTTTAGAATTCTTTATTCTAATTCAGTGAAAAATAACATTAGTATTTTGACAGGGATAGTGTTAAATGTGTAGATTGCTTTGGGCAGTGTGGTCACTTTAATAACATTGATTATTCCAATCCATGAGCATAAGATGTTTTTCCATTTGTTTGTCTCATCCACAATTTTTTCATCAGAACTACATCATTTTATAGTTCTTCTTATAGAGATCTTTTACCTCCTTAGTTAATTTTTTTAGGTACTTTTCATGTAGCTATAGTAAACATGATTGAGTTCTTGATTTGGTTATCAGCTTGGCCATTGTTAGTGTATAGGAATGCTACTAGTATTTGTGTGTTTATTTTGTATCCTGAAACTTTTTACTGAAGTAGTTTATCAAATCTAGGAGTCTTTTGGAGGAGTCTTTAACAGTTCTCTAAGTATAAGATAATATCATTAGCAAAGTGAGAGAGTTTGACTTCCTTTTTAAAAATTTTGGATGGCTTTTATTTCTTTCTTTTATCTGACTGCTGTAGGTAGGGCCTCCAGGATCAAGACAATAATGTCCACCTTCACCATTTCTATTCAAAATAGTCCAAATGTTGATGGTCACGTGAATGCATGTATTTGTCACAATTTATAAACCGATCGTTTCAATGTCTAGAATTTCACTCTATGTTATCTCTACCTCTTTTTATAATATATATGATAATTTTTAAGATTCATTTCCTCTGTACTGGGCAATTCCCAGAAATAAACAATAGTGGGCAAATAAAAGCTGTAAGGGGAACTAAAATAGCACCACTGCATATAATGACACTGCATCAAAGAAACAATGAAGTACTTCAAAGTTGTTGCATGGCTCAGAACAGCCAGAAAATAGCATCTCCAGACGGGGCACCCTGGTATAGGGTAATCAGAAGTAAGATGGTTCATTTCTAGAAAAGAGCTGCAAAAGCACTCTCAAGAAATTTTTGATAAATTAAAATGACTTCTTAATGGACTATGAAGAGGGGAAGTAAAACTGTTATCAGTGAAGACTTTATAAAAGCCACAACTATGAATTAAACACAACATTATTTTTTCAAAAAATAAAACTTTTCAGTTTTCAACTACCTTATAATTAGAAACAATCACTTCAAATATTGTTGATCTTCTTGTTTTAACAAATATTCATTAACTTATCCACAATAAATGTTTACCTAGTTACTATAGATGGTGAGATTATGCACTAAATCATTAAGAATTACATAGTTACAGGATGCCTTATGTGAAGACACATAATTAATTACAATAACAATTAGAAATACCATAAATATATTTTATTTTGTGTGGGATTATTTTCACTCTCTATCAACTTCTGAGGGTGTAGAAACCTTTTAGAGAGCCAAAAATTCCAGAATCATTTCCTCTTCTTCATTAGTAAATATTCATTGATAGCTTAGTTTGTGTGAAATTCTATTCTATATGCCTGGTATACATTGACAAACAATATTGATAAAGATTTCTACCGTTATGGATCTCATATATAAGCAAATCAGCAAAACTTTGGCCTCATCTTTTATATGGCCTACTGTCTACATTAATGGTAAAAGATAACCAAAATTGAGAGTGGAAATGCTGAATTGATCCAAAGTATATTGTAAAAAATATTTAGATATGATACTTAAAGATTGAAAGATAAACTAATGCTTGCAGAAATTTACATACAATAAAGATTAAAACGACTGAATTTTCACTCAACCATCAAGTATAGTTAATGATAAATACATATTACACCTTCTAAGTCACATATTCTTAGGCTTTTCTCGTCGGATAGAGCAAAGTTACTATTTAATAATTATTAATAAATGTATTGACCAAAGGTGAGAATATAATAAAAGAAAAAAACTATAAAAATATGTAATTAGGTTTTAAGTCTTTGATAAAAATAAAAACGCTCAAATCATAATCTAAATTATATTAGTCATGATCTATAGAACATTTTAGAATCATTGTATATTAAAATGACCTTCTCTTTAAATATTGCTAAGATATTTAGACTTCTAAGCTAAAAAATATCCTAGTTCATGTCCACAGTCAAAATACCTAAGAAGAAATTTAAAATAATGGAAAAGTTATCATCTCATGGGGAAACTACCAAATTCCCTTGAACTTGACTCATTATGTAGTATTAATAAATAATAATATAACTGTCAATGTTTCAATTACATGTTCATCTAGATGGTTAATACAGATTGTTCTATATCCCAAATTTCTTATCTATTGTAATATGTGAAAAAAATCTAGAATATATGTTCTAATACTTGCTCTAGGAATTCTCACTCATTGCTAGTAAAAACACAAAATAATACAGTCACTTGGAAGACAGTTTTGCAATCTCTTATAAAGTTAAGCAAAGACTTACCATATAACCCAGAAATTGTTTTCCCAGGTATTTACCCGGCTGATATAAAATGTATTTCCAAATAAAGCCCTCCATGAGAATGTTTATAGAAGTTTTATTCATAATCATTAAAAATTGGAAGCAACCGTGATATCTTCAATAAGTGAATGTATAAGCAAACTGTGGGACATCCATATGATAAATTACTGTGAATTTATGCAGTATTACTTCATGAAAACATATGAATGAATGTAAAATAAATTTTACTAAGTCAAAGAAAAAAGATTTTAAAAGCTACATGATGTAACATTCTACTCATATGATGTTTGGAAAAGGCAAGACTACAGGGATGAAAAACAGGTGGATTGTCAGGGGTGAGAAGATGGGAAAGTGTTTGACAAAAGTAATCACAGAAAATGTTTTAGGGTGGTGAGACTAATCTTTATTGTACTATAGTGAGGGATACATGACCCTTTGCCATTATCAAAACTCAAAGAACTTTAGAACATAAACATTGAAGCCTAGTGTATACATTAAGACTTTTGGGAGATTCCAGGATAGAATACAGACTATGATGAAAGAATCTAGCTATATTACACATGTATGATGTATCAGTGAAGGGTGTGGGGAAAAATGTGCTAACCTAAGAAACTTTGGAAAAATGATGTTTTGACTGGTTTTACCAGGCTAGCATTACCCTCATACCAAAACCTGAGAGGACACACAAAAAAAGAAAACTACATCCCAATATTCATGATGAACATAGATGCAAATATTCTCAACAAAATATTAGCAAAGCAAATCCAATAGCATATCACAAAGATTATATACCATGATGAAGTAGAATTTATTCCAGGAATGCAGGAATGATTCAACATATGCAAAACAATAAAGATGATAAATTGCATCAGTATAATGGAGGACAAAACCATATGATCATCTTAATAGACACAGTAAAAATATTTGATAAAATTTAATAACGCTTTATGATAAAATTCTCAACAAATTAGTATGGAAGAAACATATCTTAAAACAATAAAGGTCATATATGACAAATCCACAGCTAACATAATACTGAATGGAGAAAAGTTGAAAGCTTTTTCTCTAATAACTGAAACAAGGCAAGGATGGCCACTTTCACATGTTTTATTCAACATAATAATCCAACTACTAGCCAGAGAAATTAGACAAGAGAAGGGAATAAAGTGCATCCAAACCAGAAAGGAGGAAGTCAAATTGTTGCTGTTTACATGTAGCATATTATATTTAGAAAAATTTAAAGACTTCATCAAAAAACTGTTAGAAAGGACAAACAAATTTAATAAAGTTGCAGAATAAAAAATAAACATTCAAAATTAAGTAGTGTTTTTATGCGTCAATAGCAAAGAATTTGATAAAGAAATCAAGAATACAATCACATTTACAATAGCTGTAAATAATAAAATAAAATAAATATCTAGGAATAAATTTAACCAAAGAGATGAAAGATATCTATAATGAAAGCTATAAAACACTGATAAAAGGAACTGAAGTGAGCACAAAAGGTTCAGAGACATTTCATGTTCATGGATTGAAAGAATTAATATTGTTAAAATGTTTGTAATTCCTATAGTAATCTACATATTCAATGCTGTTACTATAAAAATATCAATGCCATTCTTAACAGAAATTTCAGAAAAATCCTAAAATTTGTATAGAACCACAAAGACTCCAAATAGCCAAAGCAAATCTTGAGCCAAAAGAACTAAGCTGGAGGCATCACAACACCTGATTTCAAAATGTACTACAAATCTACAACAACCAAAACAGTGTGGTGCTGACACAAAAACAGACATGCAGACCAACGGAACAGAATAGAGAACCCAGAAATAAACCCATGGCATTTATACCCAATAGATCTGACAAGAGCTCCAAGAATATACATTGGGTAAAGCACAGTCTCTTCAATAAATTGTTCTGGGAAAACTGAATATCCATATGCAAAAAAATGAAACTAGATTCCCATCTCTCACCAAATATAAAAATAAAATAAAAATAAATTAAATATTAAATGAAAAAAGTATGAAACTACTAGAAGAAAATATAGGAGAAATACTTCAGGACATAAGTCTAAGCAAAGATTTTTTTGATAGATATCAAAAGCACAAGTAATAAAAGCAACAATAAACAAAAGAGATCATGTTAAATTAAAAAGCTTTTTTTATAACAAAGAAAATCAATAGTGAAGAGACATCCTACAGAATTAGATAAAATATTTGCAAACTATGCATATAACAAAGAATTGGTGTCCAGAATATGTAAAGAATTTAAACTACTCAACAGCAAACAATAAATAATAAAAATGATCTTATTAAAAATGGGCAAAAACAAAGATAATGAAACATTTTACCAAAAAGATAACATGCACGCATATGTTCATTGCAGCACTATTCACAATAACAATGACATGGAATCCATCAATGGTGGATTGGACAAAGAAAGCATGGTGCATATACACCATGGAATACTACACAGCCATTCAAAAGAATGAAATCTTGCCCTTTGCAGCAACATGGACGCAGGTGTAGGCCATTATCCTAACCAAATTAATACAGGAACAGAAAAACAAATACTGCATGTTCTCACTTATAAGAGGTAGCTAAACATTGGGTACTCATGAACATAAAGATGACAACAATAGCCACTGGAGACTATTAGAGAAGAGATGGAAGGAGTGGGGACAAGGGTTGAAAAACTAACTGTTGAGTACTATGATCACTACCTGTGTGACAGGACCATTTGTATTCCAAACCTTAGCTTCCTGCAATATATCCAAGTAACAAATCTGCACATGTACCCACCTGAATCTAAAATAAAACTTGAAATTATTTAAAAGTGGGCAAATTATTTGAACAGACATTTCTCAAAAGAAGACATACAAATGTCAAACAGGTATATAAAAAAGTATTCATCATCACTAATCATCAGGAAAATTTGCAAATCAAAATGACAATGATAGTAGCCAATTAAAATGGCTACTATCAAGTTAGAAACAATGAAAAATATCTGGTATTTGATAGCACAACAGGGTGACTACAGTCAATAATAATTTAATTGTACCTTAAAAATAACTAAAAGAGTATAACTGGATTGCTTATAATACAAAAGATATATGTTTGAGATTATGACTACCTCATTTACCCTAATGTGATTATTACATATTGTATGACTATATTAAAATATTCTATTAATATATACCCCATACATATAAAAACTATGTACACACACAAATTAAAAATTAAAAAATAAACAAAAAATTACAAATGCTGGTGAGGATGTGAAGAAAACTCTTACACACTATGACAATGTAAATTAGTACAACCATTAGGCAAAACAGGATGGAGATTCTGCCAATAAACTAAAATAGAAATACCACATGATCTATAAACCCCACTTCTGTATATATATTCAAAGGAAAGAAATTGATATGTCAAGGATATAGCTGCACTTCCACGTTTATTGAATCACTCTTCATAATAGTTAAGAAAAGTAATCAACATGTTCATGAATGGAGGAATGAATAATGAATATGTGGTATACATACATGATGAATATATGTGTATTTATGAATATATGAATATGTAGGTATTTAAGTTCAGCCACAAAAAAGGAATGATATATTGTCATTTGCAGCAACATGAATGAGCCTGAAGGACATTATGTTAAATGAAATAAGCAAGGCACAGAAAGACACATATTGCAGGTTCTCACTTATATGTAAGTGGGAGCTTAAAAAGTTGATCTCGTAGAAGTGGAGAGCAGAATAGAGGTTACCAGAGGCTGAGAAGTGTAGGGGGTAGACGGTAGGGAGAAAATATGCACAGGCTTGTTAAGGGGTACAAAATTATAGTTAGATAGAAGGAATGAATTCTAATATTCTATATTATAGTAGACTGACTGCAGCTAAAATTAATGTATTCTATATTTCAAAATAATTAAGAGGAAATATCTTGAATGTTTGCAACACAAGTAAACAATAAACGTATGAGATGACAGACATGCCAATTACCCTGATTTGGGCATTGCAATTTATACGTATTGAAAATATCACGTGCCCCATAAATATATACAATTATTATATTTCAATTTAAAAAAATAAATAGAAATGTACATAGATAATATAAGCTATTTGGCAAAGTTGTTTCCCATGAATATAAGGGTTCACCATGCCAATATTGATATACATACATACTTGAAATTAACAATGAAGTATATGGATGGTAGAGGGTAGGAACCTGGCTTCTCATTGTTGGAGAGGGAGACTACAGGTAAACAAAAGGAACAGTCCAGAGTGACACAGGTAGTAATAGATTAGAGGAGGAAACAGCAGTTTAAACTAATGTTTATGTTAATATAGATACAAGTGGCTAAATATAAAAGTATGTATACATATTTACATACATATGTATTGTCATACATAACAAAGATACTTTTTGTTCTGTCAGCTGAGAAGGTCTAGAAGTAACAATAATACAGTAACAATGAACATACCTAGCATCAATACCTTGGCTTCCTATACTGTTATCCAATAAAAGGAATGAAGGCTCCTTGGAAAAATGACTGATTCTAAGATGAGGGCAGGAAATCAACAATATGAACCTGAAGCATCTTCTACTGCCATCATATAAAGAACTTACCAGAAACAACAAAAAATAAAATGAATAGTATGTTAAAAGGACATAGGAACCAACTGAAAGAGCTCCTAATGGCCAAAACTGGAATAATTTGAACAAAAAGAATTGTGTAATAATAGATTATAACCCAAAGTATAAAATAAATATTCATGATTTTATGCTGATGTAGACAAATAATTCAATTATTACGTGGGGGAGAAGGAACAAATTTCTATGAAAAAGAGTTCCAAGCCAGGTGCAGTGGCTCATGCCTGTAATCTCAGCAGTTTGGGAGGCCAAGGCAGGTGGACCAGTTGAGGTCAGGTGTTCGAGACCAGCCTAGCCAACATGGTGATACCCCGTCTCCAATAAAAATACAAAAATTAGCTGGGTGTGGTGGTGGGTGCCTGTAATCCCAGCTGCTCGAGAGGCTGAGGCAGGAGAATGGGAAGCGGAAGTTACAGTGAGCTAAGCCGAGATCATGCCATTGCACTCCAGCCTGGGAGACAGAGCTAGACTAGGACACACACAAACACACACACACACACACACACGAGCTCCAAATAATGTAAAAACTCTGTCCTCCAAAAGTGCAAGCATAACTCTCCACTCCTTAAGGGTGAGCTGCACATAGAGACTTTCAAAGAGTACAGTAGGGAAAGGAAGAAAAGAAAGTAATTTTACAGTGAGGAAACATCACAAGCACTCCTTTCGCTAGGTGTTCAAGGTTAACTTCAACATTTACATGATAAGTCACGTAAATACTCTTGATATAATGTGATAAAAATGACACTTTACCTCTGTGGTCTTCCTCACAAGAAAATATAACCTGAGACTAAAAAAACAAATGCCAACTGAGGAATATTTCACAATGTATCTGACCAGAACTCCTCAAAACTGCCAACGTCACCAAAAAAAGGAAAGTCTGAGAAACTGTCACAACCAAGAGGAGCTCAAGGACACATGACAACTAAATGGAATACGGTATCCAGGATGGGATTCTGGAGCATCAAAAAGGTATTCAGTAAAAACTACGGAAATCTGAATAAAGTGTAGACATTAGTTCACAATAATGTATCAACATGTGTTTATTGTAGTAAATGCACCTTACTAATGTAAAAGAGTAATCATGGGGCAAGCTGAGTGTCGAGTATACGGAGTGTATCTGTACAATCTTCGCAGTTTTCCTGCAAATCTAAAATTGTTCTAAAATTTTAAAATTATTTTTGGAAATACTGGAGGTGCTGACTGAGATAGGGAGCTGCCTCATACAGCTTGCCTTTCTTCAATATTTCCTTTTTTGGTTTTGGTAGTGGGTTTCTTTGTTTGCTCGTATGTTGGTTTGGGCCAGCTGCAGTTCAAAGTGGTAATTACTATTATTTATTTTTTATTTATTTATTTATTTATTTTTGAGACTGAGTCTCATTCTGTTCCCCAGACTGGAGTCCAATGACCCAATCTCAGCTCACTGCAACCTCCACCTCCTGGCTTCAAGTGATTCTCCTGCCTCAGCCTCCCGAGTAGCTGGGACTACAGGTGTGCACCACCAAGACTAGCTAATTTTTGTGTTTTTTAGTAGAGACAGGGTTTCTCCATGTCAGTCAGGCTGGTCTGGAACTCCTGACCTCAGCTTACCCACCCGCTTGCACCTCCCAAAGTGCTGGGATTACAGGCGTGAGCCACTGTGCCTGGCCAAAGTGGTAATTACTATTTATAAGATCAGGTTTCTCACCTCAAAATGTATTACATCTTTTCCACTCTTCTCAATTTTTGAATCTGTTCTTAAGCAGAGGTTTGATTCAAAGTTCAAGAGTGGTAAAGTACATCTTTTGACAGTGTACAAACTGAAAATGCATTGTCCATTCATGTAGCAAGAGTCCAGATCATGCACAAGCACATTAAACACCCCTGAGCATTATTGTTTAGAATCACAGTATGTCTGACATTTGTGGAGTAAAAATACGTGTATATGCCATATGACAGGGAAAATTCATTTTAGCTGCTGAAAGAATTGTGCAGCCCCATGAGTGCACATAGAATTAGACCTTATTCACATATTTCATACTGGAAAGAGAACTGGAACCTTGACTATACTTCTAAGTGACCAGATCCCTAAGAAAAAGCAGGGGTCGTGGTTTTGGTGGTGTGAGGACGAGGAGAATAGGTAGCCATGAGAAATTCATGTCTACTCAAGATAAAACTTACGTTTGCTTCCCAGGGAGTTCTTTCTAAGAAAATGAGTAGCGTGAATTCATAAACCTGCTCAGTCCTGACAATAGTAAGCAAAATTTCTCTGAATCTCCACTCTTTGCCCAAATCTCTATGAAACCAGAATAGTCTGTTTAGAATAAACAAAGAGCTACTCAATCCTGCTTGTATATTAGAATCCTTTCTGGAGTTTTTATCATTTTCATCCTGGGCCCCATGCATGGCCAGTAAACCAGAATCTCTAGGCAGGGCAAGACACATGCATTAAGAGTCATTAAAACCCCCCAGGTGATTCTAATGTACAGGCTGGATTGAAAGCCATTGCAGCCAAGTTTAAACCCCTATGAACCTTACCCTTCTGGAAGCGAAGCTGCTTGTGTGAGAAATAAATACAGGATTTTGCCTGATCCTAATTTTAAGCTTTTGCAATTCTTATTTTTTTCAAAAAAAGTAAAATAATAAAATGGAAAAGAAGCCCGGAAACCCCCCCACCCCCCACCCACACACACATTTAAGAATAAGAGAAAATGCCCTTGGGACATTCTCATACATTTAGGAGAAGTAACCTTCACAATGCTTATATTTAAAATTCCTCCACCGCCATCCTCCTTCTTTTTTTTTTTTTTTCTTCATTTCTTGACATAATTGGGCAGAGTAGGCAGAGGCATATTTCCAACTGGCTTCTGAAGAGTGAAAAATCAGTCAGGGCTTGAGTCATGGAACCAAGAAGAGAAGCTGAGAAAGAAAAGGGGACTGAATACTTACCTTTTTAAATAAAAAATTAGAGCACATCCCTCAGGGACTCTTGTACTCAATAACCCCAACATCACTGACATCACTGTGCTGCTAAATGTGAAAACTATGAAGATAATAAAAAAAGCCTCAGATACAGGATGCGAGGAATCACCAAGCCAGTGCTGAGGTTATGAATCTAAGTAGAAATGAAACCCAAAGCTTTCCAGACAATTGGCATTAAAGCAGAAGGGATTTATTAAACATTCAAGTGTAGGATGAGAATTTTTAAATACTTTTATAAACCTTTGCATGTGTGACAGTTTGATTCTATGCATTTTACTGCACTGTTTTAATTCACAGATGACTTGTTTCTGTGGTCTTTTCTTAGAGAAATATCATTGAATAAGCAGTGAACAGTCACAAAATTATGAATCTATCTTCTCAAAAGCTGCATATAGATGAGAACAGAGCCTATAAATATGTATATCTTAGTATACAACTATCTTTTCTAAGACCAATAGAACGACTATCTTTTTTAAGACAAACAGAATTAGATTAGCACAATCCATATCTGATATCATAATATCTAAATAATTTCCAAAATTCACTAAACTGGGTATGATGTGGTAATCAGAGTATTTTATCAAATCTTCTACTACTATGGATTACCTCTCTAATGGCAGCCTGAAAGAATGTTTGGCCAAGAAAACAACCACTAATTATCTGTAAACGCACAATGATCTTTAAAATTTCTAAGTAAGTGGTTCTCAGGGGGACAATCGCCCTTCTAAATCCAGATGCTTCAAAAACTATAACAAACTTAAAGTAGTCAGGTGACTCCTGAGAAATACAGTAAGGAGTAAGCCAAATTTAGTAACCTAAGTTTAGGTTGATAGTAGTTAAGGATACATTTCACTGGGAAGGTCTTCCCTTATCTCTAGTAAGTACAGATTATATTTAGTCAGTTATAAAATACCTGGAAGAGTAAAATACCTTTTCTCTCTCCTCGGTAGATTAGATTGTGCTTTTTCTGCCCAAAAGTATAGCAAGCCTGTTGACTAGCAATAGTCTAGTGTCTAGCTCTCAATAAATATTTGGTGAATAAATAAATGACTAAAAATGTATATATTTCTCAAACAATCTTAATCTAATTTCAATAGTTTAACAATAACAGTTATAAAATACATACCAAGCACTGTGTTAGGTTCTGGAGACACAAAATGGAAGTCTTATCAACATATTCGAGAAAAGAGCCTGTTTCTCATAAGTATTCATAAAATTTCACAATGACTAATAGCTGATGGTGAATAAATATTTTCTAATCCTAATTTCACAGGAAGCTCAATTTATTTCTACCTGACTCTAAAAAGTACAATTGACACAATAATTTCTTATAACAAATCTAATATCAATGTCAGGACAATATCCTGGTTAAAAGTAACCCTCTGAATTCAAATCCTGAATCCTTTGCTAGCTGTGTGGTTTTGATCAAATTTCTTAGTATTTCCAAACCTCAATTTTCTAATCTATAAAGTGGGTAAATAATTATAGCATGTGTCTCAAAGGATATTGTGACAATACAAGGGGGGTAACCTACATCTAGAATAGATTAAACACTTAATAAAAGCTACTACTATTAATTATATTCAATTGTAGTGCCATGTTTTCAAAACATCAATAGTCAAGGGTAGTGATTTTTTTGATAGGTAGACAGAACAAGTTTCAGGCTGTGTTTTAACAGCAATTTATATAACATTGAGAAAATGTTTATATCAAAGAATGTTATGAACATTCTTTGGGGTAGTTACATTATATCAAAGAGAGAAAATGGATGCACCATATGAGGTACCTAAAGCTCCACCAGGCCCTTGGCTGTCACTATTATTACTTACTACTTTATGTTACTGCTTCATGAGGAGTAAGGAAAATACCTCCTATGAAAATTGGGTAATTGCTAAATTTTCCAATTTTTTAGTATTGTCAAAAGAAAACTGAAGATGAATGTAAAAATGACTCCTCTGAAACTCCTAATTTAAATGATAATTATAAGGCAAATGAATAGCCTCATTAGGACGTCTCACTACAAACACTCCTTCATTCATTTATTCAGGCATTTACTCAGGCATTTGTTCACTTATGCATAAATGAGTAGCAATGTCTATGAGGAGCATTGATTGTGAAGCCTGCTTTTTAAAAAATCTCACACTAATGCTATTATACTGACGAAATTAAACCTAATTTATACAAAACAAAGTTATTTTTAAACTTCCTGCTAGGACAGGAACAAAAAACCAGGTCGCTGAATGGGTTGTTTTCTGAAAAATAGAAAAAGACAACGATAAGTCAGTGTTAGTCCTCGGGTGATTTCATCAATTGCTCTGTGTGGTTGTGTTCAGTGGGAAGCAATAGCAGGGTGGAATGTTAAATCAAACTTAAGTTGATTTTCTTGAACATTTTTAGGGCATTCTCTGTAATTAAATATACATGGTGGAAATGGGGGAAGGGTAAAAACTTTGTCAGAAACTGCAAGTTGCAATTTAAAGTTACTGCACCCTCAAATGTGATCAGTATAAGTGTTGTGTAGCATAAAAACATCCCTTGTGCAGTTGTATCACTGCAACAATACACTTCCAGGCACTCTTTCATTGTTGAGTTGTCATTTTGCCACAGTGTCCTATATATATGTATATATGAAATTTATATAGATATATATAATTTATATTATATTATATTTGTATGCATGTATTTAAATTTAAGCCTGCCAACAATGCCTTGTCATTAGTTTCTAAGCCCTGTCGCTCAGGCAATGAATTATTTAGAATTGCCAGCTTTGCCACCATCAGTGACAACTAGTGCACCTTGAGTTTTGCAACCACTGTAAATTCACTGTACACTTCCGGGTACACATTTGCACTGTGGAGTCCCTATTCTGAAATGACAAGATCTGAGCACAATCAAAGCAGCATTTCTAAACCTCTGCCTTCTCCTGTGACTATTTTCCCCTAACTGCCTGTGCATCTTGTTAGTGCTATGCTTGGATCCACACCATTAGAGCAGTGACACAGCTGCTGTCATTCTCAGTTTTCTAGGGCTCCTGCTAAGACAGATCAACTCTGAGAAAATGCCTCTGCCCCCCATTTTATTACCCAGAGACAAAAACTTTTAAAAAATCATACAACCAATTATTTGGTCACATAGGATAGGGTCATGTCTCATAGGATAGGGCAAATTGCCCTTCCAGACTCAGAAAAAGAGCTGAACTAAGGAAGCTAGGACAGGTCAGGACTGATCAAAACTAACATTCATACAAGAAAGACCAATTAGGATAGCTGCTGGAAGGGAATGCAAGATACCAGAGAAGCAGGTATTTTAGACTTTTTTTTTCTTTTTATGCTTAGAAGAAAATTACAAGTAACATTTCCAGTATAGTCCACAATTTAATAAGATTTTAATTTAATTTTAAGCATATTCCCCCTATATCATGCAGGTCTCAGTATAGATTATGCCCAGTGTATGTGTAATTAATTAAAGTATGATATGAATTTCTTTAAATTTAGCAAGAAAACCATTAAAAAGTCTTTCATGAATTTAAAATAAATTTTTGTTTATGAAAATTTTTAACTAATTTGGAGGCTAGTTACTTTGTTAGATGGGTTTTGAGATTAGATAAAGTTAATTTGAATGTTTAAATGTGGGTAAGGCAGGACTTGACAATAGGTAAAGGCACTAAAACACTAGTTCTCCAATGGAGCTGTGCTTAAGAATCATTGAGAAGCTTTTGAAAAACTAACCTGGGGTCTCCCTCAGAGAGTCTGACTTAGTTGGCATGGGAGATGGCCTGGGCATATGAACATTCTAAATCTTATCAGATAATTCCATTATGTAATAAAATTTGAGAACTCCTGCTCAAATGGCTCAATTCTTTATATTTTTAAATAAATATTCAAGCAAAACAAAATAAGACAATTAGAGTGTATTAGTCCATTCTCATCCTGCTAATAAAGACATACCTGAGACTAGGTAATTTACAAGGGAGAAAAGTTTAATTGACTCCCAGTTCAGCATGGCTGGGGAGGCCTCAGGAAACTTACAATCATGGTGGAAGGGGAAGCAAACACATCCTTCACATGGCAGTAGCAAGGAGAAGTTTTGAGCAAAAGGGGGAAAATGTCCTCACGAAACCATCAGATCTTGTGAGAACTCACTCACTATCAGGAGAACAGCATGGAGATAACTGCCCGCATGATTCAATTACTTCCACCAGGTCTCTCCCCTGACACATGGCGATTATGTGAACAACAATTCAAGATGAAATTTGAGTGGGGACACAGCCAACCCGTATCATAGATAATGTAAGGATGGAGTGGTTCTTGTCCGAAAAGAGAAAGTTTGTCAACACAGGATTATTTGCCACAAAGAGATCACCAAAGCAGTGTTAGGAGCAGTAATCAACTAGCAATTAAGTTTATAGAAGAGTTTTGTAATGGTGACTATTATAACAAAACGGACCCACAATGCTTGGTAGTTGAAATATTTTCAAACAACCATTCTAAATATATCTATTAAATTTTATATGTATTAAGATGGTAATGATTTTATGATGCCTAATTATTTTATACTACTATAAAATTTAAAAACTATAATTAAATCATCATGTACTATCAATTGTAAGATGCACCCCAATTTTAGATACATTATATATTAAAAATATTGAGGCCTAGAATTGATAAGAACTGTTATGTTGGCTTAGCAGCCAGAGAAAATAATCAATTTTTTTTTAGCATTAGGGAAATGGATACAGGAACAGTGAACACAAGCTAAAAATAGTTGTGGAGAATTACACTCATCTTTCAAACTGTGAGTTTCTAAAGAGATGACTGATGTCTAGCTAAAGTTAAAGGGATTTACATGACACTAGTTAGAGAAATAACAATCATATAATAATGTGAGTTAATTATTTCTCTGATTGTTTTAAGAGAGTATATAAATGGTAGTATTTTCTTGATAAAAATATAAGTAAATAATTTTAACTCCATATCATAATAAATTGTCACATTTTGTGGAACAATTTTTACAAACAAATAAAATATGTGAGGCCAAAAAAAATGTCAAGGACATGTGCTACATTATCATTCATTTCCGGTTTTTTTTTTTTTTTTTGCAAAACATATGACATTGACAGCATCCCATAACAGATGTACTGTTGGTACATGACTTTTTCATCACCAAAGCATCCCATCTGCTGACATGGCAGATTTTTCTTAAAGAAAATATTTATATTATGCAAAAACAACAAAGAAGCTGTTAAATTAAATTTGGCCTAAAACTACCTCCATATATTATGAACTGAAACCTAACAATGTATTTTGAAAACGCATGTTTAAGAAAATGCTCTATATCAAGTAACAGAGTCGCAGCCAATTATAGCAGCCAGGCTTTCAGCCAATCACAGGCTGCAAACTGCCAAAATATGTCCAGATAAGACAAACATCCAGCTACAACCAATCAAGTTATTTCTGTATACCACTTCTTTTACTGTCTATAAATATTCCCTGCCCATGTTGCTGGGTGAAGCTCTTTGAACCTTTATGTTTCAGGGTGCTGTGTAATTCATTAATCATTTCTCTGCCTGAATACACTAAGCTAAATTTAATTTTTCTAAAGTTTTTGTTTTAATAAAGCTATTATTTGTAAACCTTTGAAATAAATACTTAGGTATTTAGTATGTACACATATTTATTTCTTTAAATCCATCTTAAGAATTAAAATGTTGGCAGGTAGAATTATAAAGTTTATTATTAAAATTTTGTGGGCTTTGTCACAAGACTCTCATAAGTAGGAATTTATGCATTCATCTCTTACATACTTATATGCACCAGATATCATTAAGTGCTAGATATACAGCAATAAAAATAACCTATTCTCATGTTTTCTTGATTTTTAAAATTTCTGCTTCATATAGTCAAGCAAAGAATGTCATTGTTTTTAATCTACTAGTTACAAGACATCCTCCTCGAACTGATTTTTTAAAAAAGGAAATGAACTTGCTCACACATCTGAAGAGGTAGTGCAGTGTCCGCATTGATACACCCTTTGGCTTCAGCTTGAATTGCCTTTTAGCCTTGTCCTTCTCCGTGTGTGCCTACAGCATTTCTAGGTTTGAAATCAATGATAGAAAAGTTCAAGGAAAGAAAGAAAGACAAAAAGTGGCTTCTGGAAGTATTCCCGAAGTGTGCCTAAGAACTTGCTCAGAAAATTTCCCTTCACATCAATGTACCCAAATAGGTTATTTCTCAGCTAACCACTAGCAAAGTAGTATAAGAGAAAAGAAGTATCTTTCCTTCTCATCTTAGGTTCATGGCCGAGGCCCCGATTATGAAGGACAGAGTAACAAGAGAAAAGCATACAAATTAAATATATATATATTATAAGACATGAGAGCTTTCATAAGGACATCAATACCCAAACAAACAGGTAAACGTGTATGTTTTTTATGTTTGATTTGATGAAGTGGACGACTGTGGAGAAGTAGGATTGACAAAAGAAGCATGATCTAACGATAATAAACTGGGGAGAAATTATTATAGCAAGGCCTGTGTGTTCAGATTTTCTTCTGTGTCCCTAAGTCTTCAGAGACAAGAACACTCCTTTTCGTTGGGTATAAGGTAGGCACTTCTTAAACAAGAGTTTTACAACCCTCAGGGGAGAAGGGAGGCAGAGGTCAAAGAGTGATCTTCCTAGATTTTATAACCTGCTTCAAGGAAGATGGGTGGGAGAGGGGAAGGTGATAATGATCTTCCTGCTTCTTCTGTTTTCACAAATGCCAAAGTGCCATCTTTTGGAATAGCATGTCCTGAACCCCTTCAGTGGGCAGGATTACTGTTAGACCAATCATACCCACTTCTGGATATGAATATGGCTACCTTAACCTGAGACAGAAGGGCCTCATAGAAGAGTAGATTCCTGAACAGAATTATGATTCTTTTAGGAAGGTAGATAGGAAATTGAATTTTTGGTACACAAAAACAATGTCTATTAAAAGGAACTACCATGGTGTAAAGGTTTGTAATAGGTAAAAACTGCAAATAACTTATATGCCCATTAGAGGAGATTCTAAAAAGTATCTTATATCCATATACATAAACTATCTGTACTAACATAAAAAATGACTGCTAGCTGCTAAGTGGAAAGCAACATTGCTCTTAATGTTTCTAGATAAACTATGTAAATATACATGTATGTCTATACATAGGTAAAAATACATATGTATGGTATCTACATACACACACATAAAAACAAATATATAAGTATTTAGGAATCCACCAATAAATGTTATTTTTTAAAATATAACTAAGTATTCTGGACATATCTTAGATTAAAAAATCTCCTAGGTAATTTATATGTAATAGATATATTAGAGAATTAAGTTCAATTGTACATTATGATTGAAAAAGCAAAATGTTACGCTAATTATAGCCATGAGAACTATTTTTTAATTATAACTTTAAAATAACTAGATAAATAGATTGCTAAAATGAATATCACGAAAGCACATTTACATGATGAACTTTAGAAAGAACATAATATCCCTTTCAAGTCAATAAATCTATTCAAATTATTTAATAATAATAAAAACCTGAAAAGTAGATATTAGATATCATAACTTTATTCTTTAAATGTTGCATGGTTATATAAACACTACATTATTAAACAAAATAACTCATAAACTGTATTTAATAACTACTTTAAATCAATTTAAGATACAAGGATTTTTAAAATGCTATTTGGGAATTCTTTATGGCTATTGACATTGAAGAAAAAGGAAAATGATAATTTTACCAGAACAAAACATTACGAGGAGGAAAATTTTCAAAATCCACCAGCAACAACAAAGTAAATAATCATCATAGCAATAGTAATAATATGAGGAGTTTGAGAAAAACATGTCTTACAGGTAAAAAATGAGATCACTTCCCCCACACCTACTAAGTCCTTCTCTTCCACCACATCTGGTAAAACTGAGTATTTAGTTTTATGAATGTTAAATAGATACAGAGACTATGGGATCACTCTTATATCAGACAGTGCTGATAATTTATTGTTCCAGTATTATAATTTCAAACGTTTAAATTTGTATAACTAAACATTTTAGTAAGAAAGTTAAAATAATTATTTTAATTAAAATATCAGATTTATTATTATATTACAGGAGTTCACTGTACAGTAATGACATTTGGCTTTGACTTGGCTTTTGGCTAAATACTTAAGTAAACATTTTGTCATCTTACCTGGAGCCAAATGCCCACTCGGTGACACCTTCAGTATGTATACATGTCTCCGTGTGAATACAAACACATGAGTGTATATAGTTATTTGCATATATACATTTACACATGTGTATATATCTAAATGTGTATGTTTGTGTGTGTTTATGTGTGTATGTATATTTATAAGTGTATATACATATATATGTACATAAATATGTATATACGTATATATATACGTATATACACACACACACATATAGAGAGAGAGAGGGGAAATTCTGGAGACCTTTTCAAACTTTTTCTAATAAATATATCTGCAGTTTGTCAATTGTATAACTTTTATTTGCGGCATGTATATTTCTGTTTCAGATGTTTTATTTTTAACATTTACTACATCTCTGCTAAAAATTCAGTGAAAGAAAGGTATAGTTGACTGGTTTTGGAAGGTAAAGGCTGTTTTTCTTAGGGGTCTTATTAGAATCTGTTCACACTGGAGCAATCATCCAATTAAGACTGAGAGTAAGGTTAAAATCCCAATAGGGCAATTATTCAGTCAATTACTCTGGTATGAACATAGCCTTAGTTTAAGAAACATAGACCATCAGCCTGTATCTAAACGGAAAGAAGGTCAGGGCTATCTTCCTGGCAAATCAATTCCAAAGATTTAAGTGAGCTCATCCCTAAGCCAAGAAAGAATCACTTTTGGAAAAACTAGCACTTAAAAGGAGAGTACACTTAATTAGTACCGGACACAAATCCTAGAAAACAGACTTATCACCACAGAGAGATGTCAAAAGTAAAGCATTTTGCAGTAAGAGAGGTTTTGAAGCAGCTTAGGGTCCTTATTTAAGTGTCAAATCATTCATTCATTTACTTATTTCATCATTCACTAGGTAAATATGTATCATGTAATAATGAGAATAAGAAGTTTACCTGAGGTCACCCCAGTAAACCTACTTTATGCTTCACAGTGCTGGTCAGGGGTGAGGAAAGAGAGAAGCGAAGAGATAGAATAGGTAATCCTGCAGCAATGTGAACCCTAAAGGATCCAAAACAATGTTTGGAATCAATGATCCACAATTACTTTTTTTGTTCCAAAGACTTTTGTTTTACTCTTCCTATCTTCTCAGCTATTGAATGGCACCTTTGTGATGCCCACTTTTGCTCTTTTATATTCAAAAAACAAACCACTAAATAGTCATAAAATGCCACAAGTAGGGTTATACAGCCAAGCTTTGCTTTGCCTCTACAATGGCATTAAAATCCAAAACAAACCAAAAATACTGGTGTTTCATTCTTCTCTACCCTCCACCCTTGTCTTCTGGCATTGGATTTGCAAGGGTAAGCATATGTAGCCTTTTCTTCAGATTGCATTTTGTGTATCACTGAAAATTGCATAAAATAAAATGGATCAGTTTCCCGAAAGGGGAAAATTGCAAACTGTGTTTTGATTTTTTTTTTTCCTGCACTTCTGAAGCAACTCCAAGCATGAGGTTCCTGTTGACCATGCACCTTCTATGTAAAAATAGGCTCTGGATTTATTTCAACATCTTAGAATATAGAACAGAAGGAGAAAAACCTGGTAAATGTTAACTAAACTACAGGTGCCAATTTATTTAAGGGTGAATTATTGTCCTTATAGATGGAGATTAGGATTCTTTCCAAATCATATAATGCAATTTTAAAGAATACATGTTTATAATAGCATAAATTATAAATTTTAATGTTATTGTTTTTAGCCAAAAATAGTGCTACACTGTAATTTTATCAATACATTATTTACTAAAGTACCGATAGCTGTTTAAGGGAAGTCTTTCTTGGGATTCTGGGAAAAGAAAATTATTAGTGAATTGTCCGGCTCTGTAATGATCTACCTAACTCTTTGCCACTGAATCCCATACAACATTTAAGGTGTCCCAGAATTTTGTTACTGAAACAAATTCTGGGGACAATGCTGTTCGTAGATGGGAAGAAAAGTAAGACCCTTTTATCAGCAATTCATGAAATCAGAATTAAGCTAGAATTAAATCAGAATTGTTTCTCCTGTTCAATATTCTAACTCCATTCTAGTAAGTAATTTCCAGTCTCATCCATCTGTTTCAAAGGGAATTATTTAAATGTTATTTTCAATGATAGTTTTTTGTTTCTTATCTTCCTTTATCAATGTAGAGTTGAACATCATATATGCAATTAGTCATGCATTTTTTACTATGCACATGATTTTTAAAAGTAGTTTTACCTTTGCATATGTACTTTTCATGTAAATACTATACATAATGTAAACGTACATTATTCTCCACATTATCTATTTATAGATACAGATTAATATACAGGGTCATACAAACCAGATGATGAACACTGTACTTTATTGGTCATATATGATATTGTTAAAGTAAGTGTTGACTAATTGAGTTTTGTGTGCTGAATTTTGAGCCTAACTCTTAAGATACATCTTCTGTATTAGTTTACCATTGCTGCTGTAATAAACTACCACAAAATTAATGGCTTTAAATAATACAAACTTGCTATCTTACATTGATATCTTATCCTTTATGGAGGTCAGAAGTCTGATGAGTATCATAAATAAAGGTGCTGGCAGGGTGGCATCCTTTTCTGTGTGCTCTGGGTTTTCTTGCTTTTTCCAAATTCTAGAGGTCACCCGCATTCCTTGGTTCACAACCCACTTACACCTTCAAAGTCAGCGAGCACAGTTCAAGTCTTTCTCACATTACATCTCTCTGATCTTCTTTCTGGCATCCTTCTTCTACTTTTAGGAACCATAGTAATTACATCAGGATCATCCAAATAATGATCACCTCCTCATCTCAAGGTTCTTATTCTTAATCATATTTGCAAAGTCTCTTTTGCCATGTAAACTAACATATTCACAGGTCCTGAAAATTAGGACGTGGGTCTCTTTAGGAGCTTCTATTCTGACTACCACACCTTTATTGTATGTTTCTTTCTGGCAATATAGTTTCTGTGGAAATTGTGTCCTGTCTTGCCTAGTCCCTGCAGAGGATAGGATCGGTGTCCCTCAGCTGAAGACAAATTCTCATAGCTATGTCTCCTCCACAGTGTGAAATTTCCTGTGATGTTAAATTTCTTTATCCATCAACCTGAACCACTTTCTAAGATCTCTGTTTAAAACTCCTGATATCATAGTACTATCCCAGAGAGGGGACAAGATTTGACATTTCCAGTGTGACAATCAACCTCTGCTGTGTCCGCAGTTCCCCTGGACACTTCTATAATTTATATTTCATCCAACAAGTTTTTCCATTATCCATAGTGGCTATCACAAACCGTCTGCACCAAGCTGCAGTTTCTATTTATATCACCTTTGTCATTATCATTGTGATATGGCCCCCAGGTCCCTGTTCAATGAAAGACATATGGCCCAGCTGCTGGGAGTGTGGTGAGAAGATATTTAGGTGTTAGTCCCTGATTCAGGGGCGACTGCAATTGCAAGGAGCTGTCTTTCCTCTCCTCTTAGAGTGGCATACATGGAAATTACTGCATGACATAGGAGTTATAAAGGCTTGATCATCTCAGCCCATCTCAGAGCATCTCTGAAAGTTCATTCCAGTTCCAGAGCTCCGTATGCAGTAGGTCAAGGCTATAGTTAGGCGTCCATCACACTTAGATTTCTCCCTCTATCCCATCCTGCTCCCTTTCTCTGTTTTCATAGTGATTGAACCCAAAAGTCCTCCTTTTTTAACATTCTTCAGGCTAATCTGTTTCACAGCCATCTTTACAGAGAAACCAACTTGCAACACCCTCTCAGGAAATAAGTTGCCTTCCATACTAAGTGAAATGTATTTCTACTTGTCCTTGTAAATTTCAACCCAAATATTCCTTTCTCTTTAAGGTACTTTATAACCTCTCCAGGCAAACTAAGTTATTCCTCTCATGCTCCCTCGTGTTCTAGAATATGAGACTTCTATCATCTGCTTATGAGGTATCAGAACTTTATAAAAAGTTATATACTACTTGCCGTTATTTCTTTACCCACTAGAACATGTGTTCCCTGAGAGCAGGTAGTGTTTCCTTCTTATTGGCCCTTCAACATGTGAAACATAGATTAGCATAAAGATTCTTAATAAATACTTTTAAATGAATAGATGGTCTCTTCTCCAACTATGAAATCCCAATTCAGTTAGGGTTTATCACATTACTTTTCATACAAAGTGGGCACAACATATCAGATCTAATTTGCACAAAATATGTACTTCACTTATGCCCCATTCTCATCCAATCATGCTTTTCTACAGATTAAAGAACAATAAAGAGTCCACAATATTATATATGACCAATAAAGTACAGTATTCATCATCTGGTTTGTATGACCCTGTATATTAATCTGTATCTATAAATAGATAATGTGGAGAATAATGTACATTTACATTATGTATAGTATTTATATGAAAAGTACATACGCAAAGGTAAAACTACTTTTAAAAATCATGTGCATAGTAAAAAAATGCATGACTAATTGCATATATGATGTTAAAGTAAGTGTTGACTAATTGAGTTTTGTGTGCTGAATTTAGAGCTTAACTCCTAAGATACATCTTCTGCATTAGTTTATCATTGCTGCTGTAATAAACTACCACAAAATTAATGGCTTTAAATAATACAAACTTGCTATCTTACATTGATATCTTATCCTTTATGGAGGTCGGAAGTCTGATGAATATCATAAATAAAGGTGCTGGCAGGGTGGCATCCTTTTCTGTGTGCTCTGATTTTTACAATGCTTCTAGCCAACTTTTTTTAATAAGTTGCTCGCTAATACTCAATCATATGTTCCTGCCCATCTATCTATATAGTTTGTACCTAGCCAGTGTCCAATTAACAAGAGATAGTAAAAATCTGTCAACAAAATCTATAATAAAATACGGTACTGAGCATTATCTACTTTCCAATAGAGCTGGATTCTCTGTATTCTTAATGGAACTGCTTCCCTGGAGAGTAGCACTTGTATTCAGCCATAAAGCATGGAATACCAGTGAGAGTTTATCCTACTCTCAAAAACATTTCAAGCCTCCAGTTCACTGCAACTTTTCTCTCTTTTTTCAATTGCTTAAGATCACCCTCTATTGTATTGTATAACAGGCAACAATACACACAGAAGAACCATAGAAAAAATCCAGTGTAATTGATCACTAAATTAGAATTCTTTTTTTCTTATTATATCTAACCCCACTTTTTCTACTCGATTGCATTACTTATCTCCTTCTCCTTGGCATGAGTATCATAACATTATCTGATTTTTCACAGCAGTGATAATGTTTTAGTGTACTTTCTATTTATTAGCGATATTTAGAAAGATAGTCAGTTTGGGCCAAGGAGTTTCCTGAGCTGCTTTACATCACCCAAGTGCCTGATAATTCTAAAAATCTGATATCTGTACAACATTTCTTCATTCATGATTTCAGGTATTAGTAGCCCTGGTTAAGCTCTGATTATGCTTCTTTTCCAATTCTACATATTTTGTCCAGAACATCTGAAAAAATGTCCGTACAGGACCAAGAAACATATATGAGAAGTATATGCTTCATGAACTCTGACATAAATGGTCTAATTTTGGAGCTGCTATTATGTTTTCAACCTGATATTTGCCTAGATTATAGGTGATTGTATTAAATCTAAACTTTAGTCCTAGCAAAAGTGATAGCATCTTTTTATTTCTGTTTTCTCCAAAGTACTAAAATGTTGATTTTGATGTCATCTGAACAAGGACATATTTTGAAATGTGAAATATGAAAATAAACAATAAAAAAGAGACAGAACAATATGTGTTTGGGTACTCCTACAGCATGAAAATAAGAATTATAATCCACAATTATTATAAATGTTATTTATGTAGCATTTATTAGATTAATATATTACTATATAAATAAAATAATATTTGAAGTTAGAGCTAGAGGAAGATAAGTATAAAACTTGATAAACAGATCTCTTAATAATTAGATTGATTTAGACAGAAAAACACTAAATTATTAAGAGAAATGACAGTCAGAACTAATTTACAAGATCAGAATCCCTCCAGTTGGGCATGAAATTATTGCTATAATATTCCCAGAGGGTTTGGACAGAGAACTAATCTGTTGTGGAGTAAGTTAGAGATGATTATGTGGCTGGTGATGAACAATATGGAGAACTCTTCTTGTTTAAAGGGAGTGTTACACATGGTATTACCTGCATCTGAATATAATAAAGATGGTTAAAAATAAGCATCAGTGACCTAATATACTTTGCATATTCAGTAAAAATCTGTCTTACTGATTCAGGCTGTTTATAAAGACCTTGCCATTGGTAGGATTCTCTTTGAAACTCAGAAGCTACATTATGCCTCTCCAAAGCAATCACTTTTTTTATGAATTGTACATTTTAGAGTCATCCACTAATAGCTGTTCCTGAATTATTGCCTCAAGTACATTCAAGGGTATCCTCCTAACTGTAGTAAAATAATTTCTCAAAAATTTTAAATACGATTTTTCAAAAGCAAAAGAGTAGCCTCATATTTGTTTTGGGATTTCTTGAAATATTTAGGTATTCATATTCCAGCTGGATTGAACACCCATGATCATAATTACTAGAACATATCAAACACGTTACTACTGATTTAAAATAAATGACTGTAACATAACCAATCTTCTGTGGTAACACTCAACTTTTACCTGTCTCAATTACTCAAGAACAAACATCTTGAGATACAATATTCACAGTACAATATCTTAGAAAACCACAACATTTTAAAATTTTAGAAAAAAAAATCAGGATTCACTTTGTAAGAGTTGCACTTTATTATATCCTCTTAGAATAATTACATAGTAGCAAAAATTTAAAATAGAATAATATGTAAAATGTTTGGCATAGAGTGGGTACTAAGAAACAAGTTAACTTTCTTGAGTCCCAAAGCAGGTAAGATTTGTAAGTGGAGAATTGCAGGTTAGATCTTACTTAAGAGCATCTTAACACACATATATGGGTCACAATAAGTTAATTCAGAAGTTTCAACTAGAATCAGCATATGAAATTGCCCCAAGCACTTGGGTAAGAAAAGAGGAGAAATCTCACAGCCTGGTTTAGCACAGGGGCAGGGGCTAAAGAGCCACAGATAAAAAAGGAAAGTTTCTGAACATTGGTTCTTTAACCAAATTCTCTAGAAATTTTCAAGAGATACTCTGACTATGGAAACTACAGTTTTAAATTATACAAACCAGTCTCGATTTGAGGAAGAAAATAATACATTTATTTAATGTAGGTTTATTATAATTGTGAGAGCTCCAAAGGCAACAAAAGTCACACATTTTTTATCACTGACTTCTAAATTATTATCAAGCATTACCTAGATCTCATTGTTTTACAGATTTTGCTTCTTGTATTTATAAGCAAATTTTATTGCTTCTTGATCTTGCTTCTTGTATTTATAAGCAAATTTTATTATTAAATAAAGCTATTTCTCATAGACTGTGAAACCTTTCTTACCCATGTGATGTTTTGGAGAAATCTGTTTTCACTTTTGTTGTATTGTGTTTTGATAAAATCATTGGGAATAATTTTGAGCTTTTATCTCCCTTTTGTCCTCTTTACTTTTACTCAATGAACTTAGAGTATGCAGTAGCCAGGTTTCAGGTGTTTTGTGACATACAAGAAATATGTAAATGAGCAAGGTCCTTCTGGTCAAGCAACTTTAAGCGTGTAATAAGATTCTTGACCTCTGTCAGTGGATGGTTTGGTTACTAGAAATATACTTGCTTAAAAAGCAAATAAAGAAATACCTGGTTATGTATTGTATTTCAGAAAAGCATACTGAAAACGTCAATCCATGTGACTGCAGGCATTAAGAAAGTGTAGCCATAATGATTGAACCCCTACTAAGTATTGCTTACTTGCCTTATATTATCCCTATTATTCATCATAACAATATTATGAGGTTGGCATTATTATCTTCATTTCTCATATAAAAAAAGAGTCTGACCCTTTGAGAGTTTTGACAACATATTCAGAGCTAAGCTAATAATAAGCAGTAGAGCTGGCCTATGATAAGCGCATGATCTTCTCCCATGTAGTATTTAATAGTTTGCACTTGAAAACATCAATGCACCTGAGAATTTCACTGCATAGTTGCTTTAATTGTCATATTACATATCTCCTCACCCTCAACTAATGCCTAGGCAGAGGATCTTTAATGAATACTAGATATAATGGTTAGGCTTAAGGTCTTAGAGAAATTCCTCAACAATGAAACATTTCCAGTGAGGCTCAAAGGTATATGGGACCAATCCAAACAAAGCCTAGAAAAGATAAATAAATATAATATGTACAAATTTATAACATTGGAAATGACAAAGTAAAATTAAGACTGATTTATCACATAATTTTTATTGAAAACCATGAGATTCTACCATCACAAAGTACTGAAAAACAGACTGAAGAAAAATAGAATGAAATAATATGCAGTAATGGAAGTTAACAATTTTGCCTGTTCAGGATAGTTGTGGACACCTCTGAGATGTTACCAACTGGTGTGGCAGGATTCTACTTTGTAACATTATTTCATGTAAATTATTAGAAATTTATTTTGCAATACAATTTTTATTAAAAAATATAAAGTAAATATATTTAGGTATTTATACTAGGATATCTGAAGACATTGTCTTTAAGCTTCTTGCATTTATGGACTAATTTTACTTGTGGACATTTTAAGAGATAATCTGTTCCAATGTAATTTTAAGATGATAATTCATTAGGTTTTTATGATAACATATTATATTAATATTTTCCTTGGATATTTAACAAAACTTATTACAAGAAGGATTAGGCATAATAATATAGTCATTGTCTGAAAAAAGCTTATAGTCTAGGAGGGAAATTAAATGGATACATTGTTAGGGAAGGAGAGAACAATTATACAGGAGTAGATAGAAGGGATGAACTCAGGTCCATGACAGTTAATGAATAGGTACTTGTGGATGCTTCATGGTATTTGAACACATCCTTGAAAGAGATGTATTATTTTAACACGCAAAGATGAATATTATATCAACAGTACAGGATACATAATATGAAACATTATAAGATGGGACAGGTGAGCAACAGATTTTCAAGAACTTTGAATAAGTTTAGATAGCATTTGTTATAAAACAGCACATTGCTGAAGATTTATAAAAGGAGACTGGATCATATAATGAGAATGGTAATTTAGAAAGATTAATGTGGTAATTTCCTGAAGATTTGACTAATCAGTGAAATGGACAGAATACAAGGGACCATCAGCAATAATGCAGGTGTTGAGAAAGCAGAGACCAAACTAGAGTAGTGACAATAGGAATCACAAGTCAGACTAATGCAAAGCACGGATGTAAATCTGGCAATCACCTTTAAAAACTAATAAATAAATGAAACAAAACCTGCAACTCACTGGACTTAAGGGTTAAGGCTAAGAGTGAAAGAGTAATGAATAAACCAAGTGAATTTTCAAGAGTAATATTAACAATAAAATGTAGACGTCACAGGAGCCACTTTAAAACTGAAATCTAAGTGGTAGTATTCAATATTCAATAGAATGAAATGTGTGTCTTGAGCTTCTGAGGAAGACTGGGAATGAAGATTGCTGATTTAGGAATTTAAACAGATGTTAACAAAGCTAATCCATCTGCAATTACAACAACTGCAACAAAATGCCCAGAGAGCAGGAAAACAACCTCAGTGTAGTTAAGGAAGAGTAGCTTGGGAGGTAAGAAGGTAGAAAAATCAGAAATATAAAGAGAACCTAGCTGTTCTGGCGTTGGTTCAAGCAAGATGAGCGCTTCTAAGGGCCACCCGGTGAATAATGTGAAATCTTGTAAAGATAAAGAAAGGTGCAGCCTGAGGCCGGGCACCGTGACTCACGCCTATGATCCCAGCACTTTGGGAGGCCGAGGCGGGTGGATCACAAGGTCAGGAGATCGAGACCATCCTGGCTAACACGGTGAAACCCTGTCTCTACTAAAAATACAAAAAAATTAGCCGGTCCTGGTGGCGGGCGCCTGTAGTCCCAGCTACTCAGGAGGCTGAGGCAGGAGAATGGCGTGAATCTGGGAGGCGGAGCTTACAGTGACCGAGATTGCTCCACTGCACTCCAGCCTGGGCGACAGAGCGAGACTCCGTCTCAAAAAAACGAAAAAAGGTGCAGCTTGAACAAAGGGCACCTGTTCAGCAACTTTTGTGGGCTGGCAAGCATGGTACCCTGACTCCAGGGTGGCTGTGCTCCTTCACTGAACCTATGCACCGTCTTCTGGTGTCAGCATTTTCCTTGAGCCTGTCCTCTTTCATGGCTTCTATTACCTAAGCACAAAATGTCTAGAGATCAGGAGACCAGGTTTTAAACCAGTCAAGGATGCACAAGTGTCCATCTTTTTCTCTGAATGTGGAAATACTATAAATACATAAAATAAATTACTTTTTATTTCCTATTCAAATGGCCTATGCAGGCTTTCTTATCCTAGTGCTGCTATGATAGTGTAAGATCATTGCAGACTTGTCTACCAAGTACTAGAATGTACAATGAAAGACAAACCTGGTAGTTGAAAGAGAAATTTTCAGGATAGGAAAAATGGTATGGATTTCTCAATAGATGGGAAACTTAGAAAACTTAGTTTTCTGGAGGTTTTTTGTTTCCTTGTTTGGTTAGTTTTTTGTAAGAGATAATCTTACAAGATATTTAACTATAATCAAACTCACAGTGAGCAATAGTAGTAGACATTATAAAGTTCTCTGGCACTTTTAAGTATTTAAATGTACTCTTTTATTCCCCTAAGTCTCAGGGTCAATTTCTATTGGTATGCAGTGCTCCTTGTATGTAGATATATGTTTACAATGATGTGCTTGTGAGGGATGGGGGAAGGAGGAGAAAGAAGGAGGCACTCTACAATCATCCTGATGTGTTTATCTCAAAAATGACATAGCTCTAATAATTAGACCAATGATATCTCATCTTTACAAAGTCTCTGTGCATTAAGTGAGAAAGCAAGCACACTTCTAATACAGGCTGGTTACTTCAATATTGTCAGAGGAAAGACTATTCATTTTCAGTTACTTCTTTCCTTCCGCACATTTTGTAATAAAATAAGGCAGAGAAAGTCGATGATCTCTGACACTTAATTCACTCTCCTGGGTGCTCTTTCCTATCTCACTTTCATTCCAGACTGTTTGCTCAGAGCCACTGCTCTGCCTCCTCCACTCAATTTCCTAGCCTTCCCTGGGCAGTGATCAGTGATCAAACAGTCAGTTACATTTATTCCGGCTTGTGAAAAGAACATTTATTCATTGATGTAATCACCACTTTATAAATCCCATAATTGGGTGAAGACAAACAAAAGTCTGAACAAGCTCCTTAGACTAGACTTCTGAATGTAATTATTTATGATTTCTTGATTATGGCTGTTTTTTCCCTATCTGTATCTCTGGGTTTCTGTTAGCCTGACACACAAAAGGAATTAAATTACATTTCAGATAATTGATACCTCTACTTATCTTGGCAAAAGAAGGAGGACAGTTTACTATCTCATTATGATGTGGAAAAAATGTGGTATGATTGAGGATATGGAAACTCTCTCAGCTCTGCTTGCCGTAACTATGCTGATGATCTGAAAGCCTGTTATTAAAAGCATTTACTCATTTGAAATACACACAAACACACACATTCATTTATTCTGTCAACAATTTCATATCCTATACTATCTACCTGTTTGTCCTATATACAAACAGCTAAAATACACTGTTGTTATTACTTAGAATAATTCAATTTCTAGTGAAAAATCTAAGGCTTTAATATGAGATTAAATGACACCAGGTGGTACTTATGGGACAAATTGTGGGGCATCGTGAAGTATAAATCCTAGAATAAGATATCTATGCTATAGAGAGGAAGATAATTGCATTCATTGCTAACATTACATGCCTTCCCTGAACTAACAGCAGTCCATTAGGGACCTGTTCTTCCATCAGTGTCAAATATCTTCTAGTTAGATGCAAGTTTATATACAGGAAGCATTGGGTGGTCAGTAAGTGCATGTTTTAAGAACTATTGGTTTTTAGGTGGAGATATTTTAATTAAAAATAAAAGCTCCCCACAGTTCCCGAAAGCCCATTTCAGATCCTTTCCTTAGGATTAGAACTTTATATCTCTCTATTTAAATATAGAGTGAGAGGCAAGCATAAAATAATGACTTGGGACACAGGAGAAATGGCTTCAAATTTCACCTTTACTAGGACAGCTCACCACATGTCTTTAGGCAAGCCTCTTCATTAACAGTTGTCCTTCTCAGTACTAAGTATCTTTTGAACACATTTTCAATATTGTATTGATTTCCCAGTTGATGAATCCCAGCCCACCAAGTAGATGCCCACATTTGCCTCTGTAGCCTTGCTTAGAGATAGAATATAGGCATGTATATTTAGATTCCTTCAAAGGATGGCTCAGAAGAAAATAACAGGAGGATGATGGCATTGAGCAGACCACACATTGCTGGAGAGGGTGGTGGAATGCTGTACAGAAAGAGCCTTCAGGAAACAGCGCCAGACACCCATTGACACCATAAAATGCCTCCTGACATGATGCCCGCTATTGAGCCTGTGTCGCAGGGTGAAACAGCACCCATCATCACGGCACCCAGCTGTGATTGGGGTGTTATATTTGGCTGCATATATTCTGAGCCAGATTCTCTTGCTCCTCCTACAGTTTATGTAAACGACCTGCCAGCCTTTAACAAATTGCTTTTCCATCTAAATTTGTTAGACTAAGCCCCAGTGTTTCTAAATAAGAATGCTAACTAAAATACATATTAAGGAACTTGTAGTTTCTTGTGCCTGTAGGCTAACATTCAAATCCCAAATGCCAATGAGAGAAAGATCTTTAAGCAAAGGAGCCTGGTATAATCCATTAGTGAATGTCAGGAACATAATAATAAGGCTAGGAGGGGGCAGCTGTGCCCTGCTCTAGGTATTGGGTCATACTAATACACGGGCCCAGGGGTCCTGGCTCTTCTAATTTATGAAAGAAACTGGAAATCTATATTACAATGTAAAATCATCCAACTTTATAAACTGACAATTACGTACAAATGTTTTAAAGCATGGCTGGATCAGAGAAAACATATCTATATTCTGGATGGCGCCTGTTGGCCTTCAGTTTATGAACTTAAAAAGTAATTTCTCATGCTGTTCCCTCTTTCCGGAATATTCAGCTGTAATGAACCCTTCTCTGAGAAGCTTTTCTCAACCATCACACCATCTATTAGCAGTAGGTAGTGAGTGGGAAAAGAGGAGACAAGAGAAGGTGAAGATCAGATGTAGAGCTGGGGAGAGTGTAGGAAAGATACGCTTTACATTGGAAGAGAAACTATAATTTTAATTTAGATCAACCTAGACTTTTTTAAGCATTAAAATGAGAAGTCTGGATCATGCACGCTTTTTTAAAAATGAAAACATAAAAGTAAAAAGAAAAAAAATTACCTGGAACCCTCTCTCTCTCTGTCTCTCTCTCTCTCTCTCTCTCCATATATATATATATGTGTGTGTGGGGGGGGTGTGGGTGGGTGTGTATGCTTGCGTGTGTGTATTAACGAAGGATATCTCTTTCTCTATATATATACATATATGTACGTATATATATGAAGAAGAATATATCTTTAGATAGACAGACAGACAGACAGACAGACAGATAGATAGATAGGATAGTTATTCCTCTAGGGCTAAAGATAAAGATTAGGAAAAAATAAATTTGCTTATACCTCAAAGAGTCTACCTCAGTAAAGAAAAATAGTCCACACCTCTTTTTGGCCACTGCACACCTAGAGCCCCAGTTGAGTAGAAACTAAATATTTGTCAAGTCAATTCTCATGTATTTATGAGTACACAATTCAAAATAAAATGTGCATACACTACTAGAATAACTGTTTAGGTAGAATTATGAAATAATAGTTATTCTGAACCAGATAAAATTTTAGACATAATTCAGTTCAGCCATATCATATAAGAAATGGAGATATAATGAAGTAAATTAACTTGCCAAAGTCATAAACATCCCTACAGCATAGCTGGGGCAAGGCCATTGGACCCTAGATCCTAACACGACTATAGGGCTGGAGTTTGCCATAAACCGTATTAAATAATAAGTTACTTTTTAACAAGCATAAATTTTTATTTTGAACTTCTTGGACTGAAAAACCTAGGGTTCCTCTATATCAATTTTGAAAAAAAAATTCAAATTTTGAAAATATTTTTAGACAGAAATATTTCAGAGACTTTCTAGAATGTTATTTAGTTATGTTTCCATGTCAGCATTTTGGTAAGTTTGTAATAATGCTTTCTTTTTGATTGCTTCTCTTCCAAATGCTGGAAAGCAATTTACAGTTACATACTTGCTACACTTTTGTGTATAGGATTCCAATATACCCAGCCAAGGGCCTATGACTAGTGTGTAAGCTATTTCATTCCATGGAGTTGCCCATGTTCCTCAGTCACCCTAGGGATTGTGCACCGTCACCCACACACATTATTTTCACATATATCTAATAACTTTATTTTAAAGTATATATTTAATATTTCTTCCCATAATGATAAAATCTAAAAAAGTCTTAGTTTAAAATAAAAAAAGAGTACTTATTCTAGAAGTTTGTTAAAAAGAATCCATGCTTTATTCCGTTTACTGCTACCACCAGAGAGGAAGTAACATGAGCTGTAGAATACGCGTAGGATTTACAGCTAAAATTGATGCCAAATACGAGTGACTATAACTTTGACACATTAATTCTGCCCAATAATCCTCCATATTCCCATTTGTAAAATGTTGACAGTAGTACTAATTTTGCCAGATTGTTGATAAGATGAAAAATTGATTTACTCAAAAGCTCAATAACTGTCGTTGTATTTTTATTCCCTTTTTTTATTGATGATCTGCTAAGTGACAATTGACCTCCTATATTTGCACAAGTTTTCTTCTGAAACCATAGTAGCTTGCCTACCCAATATTCATTATAATCTGTCCCCATTACATAGCAGCCTTACAGTGTAGGATATTGATCTGTCATGAGCTCCTGGGATTCCCACCTCACTCCTCTTTGACACGGTAAACTAGTTCAGAGAGAAACAAGAGAGTTGAGTTGTTCTGATTAAAGCCCTAAACTTTCATTTAACAGAGTATTAAGGAGTCTCTCTACTTCTAGATGTTGTTAACATGAGCCAAACCAGCCCGAGTATAAAGTGAAACATGGAGAAGAACCAATGCAAGAAATTACAAAATAATTGGAAATTTTTGGAATTTGTTAGAAACATATTATTGGCAAACATTTTAAATCAATGCATAATATTGAATTAAGGCAATAGACTGCAAGCCCCCTAACCATTTGTGTTATTCAGCATTTACACTATTTCCTAATTTTTATGTTTAAAAAGATTCTAAAATGCATATTTTTGCTTCATTTTCTGTTTTTATTATTGTTCTGTTGAGATTGTTTCCCAGAAGTAGAATTATTGGGCCAAATCATATGAGAGTATTGACAGTTTTGTAACATATTTCCACAGTGCTTTCCAAAACTGTTGTGACTATTTACTTTTCTTCTCTTTATTGGTTTGGGAGAAAGCTTGTTTCTCTGCATTTTTACACAGTGAGAAATTATCTTTAAAAACTATTTTAAATTGCTAAGAAAGATATGTTCACAAATCATATAGCAGTTTATTGTTCCTTAAGTATTGATTAGTTAAAATAATTTCTAAAATGATGACCAATTATGGCACTCTTTCTTTCTTACAAAAGGTTTAGTCCAGATTTCAGAACAGTATTTTCATATAATGAAAAATCAAAAAGCAAAATTTAAAAATGCCTATATATATTATGATTGCCACTATGTAAATCAGCTAATCATAGAAAAAAGTACTAAAAGTACTATGTTCTGTTTGGTTTCCTTAACTTTCTGTATATTAAACCTTTTTAAAGTAATTGCATTTCATTTATATAAGATTTCAATTAATTGAAATTGATTGAAACTATAATTAAATGTTAATAAATATTGGGTTTTACATTTTACACAGGGCATTGTGAGCTTGGTAAATCACAAAGTACTCTAACAGTTCTAGCTTTTATATTATTATTACACATAACATTAATAATAACAAAATATTTTGGTGATATAATAGTCACTAAATAATTATGATAAATGGAACACCTGAGATTGAAAACAGCCAAATAGTTAAAGACCTCATATGATTAAAAGGAGGAAAGATTGAAGATTGCTTGGAAGATTGCTTGAAGATTAGTTGGAAATAAACTTCATAGATATGTGAATATACAAATAAGTTAAGGATAATCATAGCTAAATAATCACTTATTCTGGCCGGGCCCGGTGGCTCATGCCTGTAATCCCAGCACTTTGGGAGGCCGAGGCAGGCAGATCACTAGGTCAGGAGATCGAGACCATCCTGGCTAACATGGTGAAACCCCATCTCTACTAAAAATACAAAAAAAAAATTAGCCGGGCGTGGTGGCGGGAGCCTGTAGTCCCAGCTACTTGGGAGGCTGAGGTGGGAGAATGGCGTGAACCCGGGAGGCAGAGCTTGCAGTGAGCCGAGATTGTGCCACTGCACTCCAGCCTGGGCGACAGAGGGAGACTCTATCTCAAAATAAATAAATAAATAAATAAAAAATAATAATAATCACTTATTCTAATAGTGTATTTTAAGGATGCTTTAAGATGCTTAGATAAGTAACCAAAGAGAAAATTCAAGACATTTGAAAACATTTTAATGTTGAAACATTTAAATATATATATATATATATATATTTTTTTTTTTTTTTTTTTTTTTTTTTTTGAGACAGAGTCTCGCTCTGTCGCCCAGGTTGGAGTGCAGTGGCGCAATCTCGGCTCACTGCAAGCTCCGCCTCCCGGGTTCACGCCATTCTCCTGCCTCAGCCTCTCCGAGTAGCTGGGACTACAGGCACCCGCCACCACGCCCGGCTAGTTTTTTTTTGTATTTTTAGTAGAGACGGGGTTTCACCGTGGTCTCGATCTCCTGACCTCGTGATCCGCCCGCCTCGGCCTCCCAAAGTGCTGGGATTACAAGCGTGAGCCACCGCGCCCGGCCTTAAATATTTTTTATTCACTCCAAAAATTTGCATGCCAGTCAGAAATCTCTACACAATCCCAGCTGTTACCACAAATACCCTCTCTTGTCCACCAGCAAAGGGACAGAAATTACATTATTTCTTAGTTTTCAGTACTGTCATGTGAGCAACTAAGACATTCCCCCAGAATACATTTAAAGGAACATACATTTAGTTGTAAAATTGATAGTCCTGGATTTTATGAAGAAGTATTGAAAACACCATTACAAATATTATAATTGAGGAAATTATGACAGTGAAAGAAATCAGACCTAATGGACTCCATTTTGCTTTTAACCGTTAAGCTGTCCTTGTTCATTCCGGGGCCTGGGCTGAACTGACCTTGGGAAGAAATTCAATTTATGGCTGGACTCTGAAAGAAAATTGATAATAGTCCTTTCCCAAAAAGACCCCTTTCTTGCCTGGGGATCACTACTAACAAATTAGCTACAAGAGAAGAAATTATGGTTTAGGGGTCACACAGCCTCTGGCTGCAAGAGTCTGAACCTCCCCAAATTGCTCCTGGGGATAACACCACTATTGTAAAACCTAAGATCAGTACTTGAGCTATTTTGCAGACCCTGCACTGGATGGATCAGCAGACACCACCCAGACTGGTAATCTGGCTCAACCAGTTCTGTGATCCCACTCAGGAAGAGAAGACAGCAAGTTGTCTTCAACCCCCTATGATTCCATCTCCAACCTGACCAGTCAGCACTCCACACTCCTGAACCCCCACCTGCCAAATTATCTTTGAAAGCTCTAATCCCCAAATGCTCTGGGAGACTGAGTTGAGTAATCATAAAACTGGCCTCCAGCACGGCTGGCTCTGCGTGAATTACTCTTTCTCCATTTCAGTTCCCCTGTCTTGATAAATTGACTGTGTCTAAGCAGCAGGCAAGGTGAACCCATTGGGCGTTTATAGTTTCACTCTTTTTAGTCTCTCTCTCTCCCCAACCCTTCCACCACCAAAACAACCACTTTTTATGAGAGAATTTAAATTGTGTGAACTCAAATCTACCAAAATCCCCAGAGCTGAGGGATGGGATGTTTCCGGCAGGATGAAGAATAGAGATTTTGAGGAGGTAGAATGAGGAAGTGCATTTGTGTAGTATGTATGTGATTGTGTATAAATTAACTGAAGAGGCAGCAATTGTTTTAAATAAACCTGCAAGGGGCTAGTTGAGACTATAATTTCAATGGTTACTTTAAATTTAGAAGGATCACTTAACTTTCGACTCCCTTACCATGTTTTCATCACTACCACGGCTCTCCACGCACACCACCCCCACCCCACTCCACATCACAGATTAGGGCACTGAAGAGTCCTTTGTCTATCTGAAAAGGAGAACAAGAAATCTCGCTACTAGTAGCACTCTTGTTGTCATATACTCTCCGGGAGACATTAGTTTTTTTAGCTATTCCATATGCATAAGATGCCCATATGTTCTGAACAAGAGCACATTGAAAACTCAAAGACGACTAAAATTTTCCACATTTCACACCCCGATTCTAAAGATAGCTTCCCTTGAGCAAGTTTATGAACTTGAAATTATCAGGATGGAGTCAGTCCAATTCTAATTAGCAACATAAACCTCTGTTAAGTCTTTCTTAGTGGATTGTTTCTAACTCTTTATATGATGCGTTTCCTAGGTGGCATTAAGAAAATATCTATAAAGAATGCACTTTCATTTTTATTCTGGTGGACTGAGTGAATAAACAACTTATAGGCAAGAGTTCAAAATAATAGATATATTTCTAAACAAACATAAAATAAATTCTGCTTAGGACGACTTATATCAAAGCAATAAGCATAAATAACTATAAGCTATGCCAACTGACGTTTTCGTCGTATATGCAATATGAACTAAGTGTTTGTATCATGGTTCCAGAATGAATGCATATCATCATGTAAGGAGGAAAAGAAATGCTTGGAGAAAGAAAACTAGCAGGTAAGAGCACCAAGGAAAAATAAAGCTAGCACCATTTGCCAGTGTATAGCAAATGACCAATTGTGAATAAAATATAGACGCAAAAGATAATAGAGAAAAGAAAGAAATATCACTAGGATATTCTGAAAAGTGAAAATAAGCCATTATCTCTCTAATATTTTTAATACCTTTGCTCAAAATGGATAAAAACCTCCACACACATAATTCAGTATATATGAGGTTACATTCTTGTTCCTCTCCTGCAAGTATCTTACATATTTAACACTAACATCTTGAAGTATACTTTATTAGTGCAAAATACTACTAATTCTGTGATACTTTGCTTACTTTGTTTGTACATATATAGAGACTACTTAAAATAAAGAGACAAAAATAATTGTTATCAGGTTAAAGTTACTCAGCTTGAGAATTATCCTTTTGCAAATTGTTATTCATCCTTTCATTTATTTTTTTCTACTTGAGCTTGTCACTTTCTAATCACTCAAAACTTTGTTTTGAACATAATCACAATGAATTACCAATAGAAAGACATTCTTCAGAAGTAATTCTTGATTCTGGAGTTTCAAATGTTGCTAGTTGAAATAAAATCCCCAGCTGACTTGATGATTAAAGCTAAACATTTATCTAAATGTAAGGTCTTGTATTATATGTGGTCTTATTCTTCTTCAGCGTAATAGCAGAACAGCTTATTTTTTTTGTATTTAATGAACAAAAACACTAACTTACATAGAACATGGATTAGTTATGATATCTTTAATATCCTAAATGTTGAAATTTGAAAACATGCAGCTATTATTTTTTAGTCCTAGGAAATATCTAAATTACAACGTGATCCCAGTGGGCAGGAAAATTACCAGACTTACTTAATTAATTGAGTAAATGTTGTTGTATTTTAGTAGATATCCATTATTGCGTTTAGTAGATATCAATATTCCATTTAAAATCCATTTATTTAAAAAACTCACAAAAGTGGCTATATAAACTGCATAGGAACTTTCTCACGGCTTTCTCTGTTGCAATTAAAAGAAGATTACTAAAATATTATTTACCATCATAATTCACCTATAACACTTGAAAGGAGAGAAAACTGTTTCTTATTCTATCTCAAGATACATAACATCTAATTTTAAAAAATAATATCTCATTAATTATGTTACATCTGTTGTATGATAATTAATGTGTGTATATATATTTATGCTATTTTATGTGAAGTCATATATAATTGACTTGCATAATAACTACTTATATAAGTGAAGAGCCTTAGCTACCAGCAATGTAAATTACCTAGTTTTTTTAGTAATACGCACACATGCATTACACACACGGACATAGGTATGAAATTCAGAATATCTTTATGAATACAGAATTTCAGAACTTCAAACCTGAATTTACAAATGGTTGCTATTGGTGTCAATATAAAAGAGACAAATTTCAAATTTGTGCAACAGTCCGAATCTGTAATTATTATTATATTTTAGAATAAACTGATTTTTAAATTTTCTTATCCGTATAAATTTATGAGGTACAAGTTTAATTTCGTTACATGGATATATTGCATAATGGTAAAGTCAGGGCTTTTAGTTCATGCATCACCAGCATAATGTACATTCTATCCATTAACTTTTCATCATCCACCTCTTTCCCATGCCCTAACCTTCTAAATTTGATATAATTGCTTATTTTCCTCTGGGTAGATACCCACTAGTGAGATTGCTAGATTGAATGGTAGTTCTAATTGAGTCCTTTGATAAATTGTGATTAGAATTTTTGAAAACCCTCGGGAATATATTCACCATATTTAACACTGCAGAACAATAGAAATTAAAATGGATAAATTCATATACACCCACATACAAAAAAAACATACCTTTGAAACACAGTAGTCTCCAACATTAGTAAAAGCAAACCCCGTAGGGTAGTAATGTTGTGGCTTAGCCTGTAATGATTCTGAGGAAGAAAAGTACCCTCTAGCATCTGGAAACAGTCTGGCACTCACAGCTAGATTTAGAAGGTCTCCTGATGCACATAAATAAATGTATAAAACATCATCAGACAAGGCCACTCTATGGCCATGGTAAAACAAGACAAAAACAAGACTACTCAGAAACCACATCTGACAGGGGGGAAAAAGCCACAACCAAAGAGCAAATACTCTCCTACTCTGACAAATTTAAGTGTCTATTGCTTCTTTTTTTTTTTAAGCATGTATCTTCATTTTTTTAAATAATTTATTTTTATTGTATATGTTTATGAGGTACAATGTGATTTTTCCAATATATCTATACATTGTGGAGTGACTAAAGTGTTAGAATGTCTTTTATCAAGAAAACAAAAGATAGGCCGGGCGCGGTGGCTCATGCTTGTAATCCCAGCACTTTGGGAGGCCGAGGCGGGCAGATCACGAGGTCAGGAGATCGAGACTACTGTGAAACCCCGTCTCTACTAAAAAAAGAAAATTAGCCGGGTGTGGTGGCAGGCGCCTGTAGTCCCAGCTACTTGGAGAGGCTGAGGCAGGAGAACGGCGTGAACCCAGGAGGTAGAGCTTGCAGTGAGCCGAGATTGCACCACTGCACTCCAGCCTGGGTGACAGAGCGAGACTCCGTCTCAAAAAAAAAAAAAAAAAAAACAAAAGATAACAAGTGATGGCAAGGATGTGGAGAAAGGTGAAACCTTACTCAATTTTGGTAGAAATATGCATTACTACAGCTATTATAAAAAACAGTATGCAGATTCCTCAAGAAATTCAAAATAGAACTACCATATGATATACCAATTCCATTTATGAATATATATATACAAAAGAAAAGAAATAAGTATGTAACAAAGATATCTGTACCCCCATGTACATTGTAGCATTATTCACAATAACCAAGATATAGAAACAACTTATGTGTTCATCAATCCATCAGTGGACAAATGGATAAATACCACTGTTTCTTTCTCAAAGCTTTATCATAGCTTTAGCCTCACTCTAGTCTTTCCTCCTTAGGTAGGATTTATTAAGATAAGCATTTAACCAAGGAAGTGAAAGATATCTGCAAGGAAAACTATAAAACATTGATGAAAGAAATTCGAGATGATATGAACAAAAGGAAAGACAACCCATGATCATGAACCAGAAGAATTAATATTGTTTAAATGACTGTACTACCCAAAGAAATCTACAGATTTCATGTAATCCTTCTCAAAATACCAATAACATTCTTCACAGAAACAGAAAAAAAAATCCTAAAATTTGCATGGAATGACAAAAGACTCTGAATAGCCAAAACAATCCTGAGCAAAGAACAAAGCTGGAGGTATCACACTACCAAACTTCAATGTATACTACAAAGCTGTAGTAACCCAAACAACGTGACACTGATATAAAAACAGACAATGGACCGATGGAACAGCATAGTGAACCCAGAGATTAAGTCATAGATCTATATCCAAATGATTTTTGACAAAGTTGCCAAGAACACTCAGTAGGGACAGGACAGTCGTCGACAAGTGGTGCTGGGAAAACCAAGTATCCATATGCAGAAGAATGAAACTAGGCCTAACCTCTCACTATAGAAAAATCAATTGAAAATGGATCAAAGTCCTAAATGTAAGACCCAAAATGCTAAAACTACTAGAAGAAAACACAGGGGAAATGCTTCAGGACATTGGCCTCAGAAAAGATATTTTAAATAAGACCTCAAAAGCACAGACAACAAAATCAATAATAAACAAATGGAATTATATCAAACTTAAAAGCTTCTGCACAACAAAGCAAATAATCAAAAGAGTGAAAAGACAAGCTAGTGAATGACAGAAAATACATGCAAACTACACATCTAACTAGGGATTAATATACACAATACTCAAGGAACACAAACATCTCAGTAGCAAAAAGAACAAACAATCCAAATAAAAATGGGCAAATGATATGAATGGACATTTCTCTAAAGAAGACATACAAATGGCCAATAAATATATGAAAACAAAATGCTCAGCATCACTGGTCATCTCAGAAATGCAAACTAAAACCACAATTTGGTATTATTCTACCCCAGTTAGGATGGTTATTATCAAAAATACAAAAAAAAAATCCACAAATGCTGGTAGGGATATGGAGAAAAGGGAATTCTTATATAATGTTGGTGGGATTGTAAACTAATGTGGCCACTATGGAGAACAGTATGGAGGTTCCTCAAAAAACTGCAAATAGAACTATCATATGATGCAGTAATCCCACTACTGGGCACTTACCCAAAGAATGGAAATCATATATCAAAGACATATCTGCGCCCCCATGTTTATTTCAACATTATTCATAATAGCTAAGATATGGAATCAATCTACATGTCCAATAATAGATAAATGAAAAAAGAAAATGTAATATGTACATATATATGGAGTATGGTATATATACACAATAAAATACTAGTCAGCCATTAAAAGGAATGAAATCCTAACATTTGTGGCAACCTGGATGGAACTGGAAAACATTATGTTAAATGACATAAGCCAGGAATAGAAAGTTAAATACCACATGTTCTCACTCATATGTGGAAGCTAAAAAAAAAGTTGACCTCGTGGAAGTAAAAAGTAGAACAGAGGATATGAGAAGCAAAGAAGAGAAGAAGGATGGGAGATACAGAAAGAGATTATTAAAAGATACAAAATTACTGCTACGTAGGAAGAATAAGTTCTACTATTCTGAAATACCACTGTAAGATGACCATTGTTAACAATAATATATTATATAATTTCAAATAACTGAAAGAAGGATAGTGAATGTTCCCAGCATAAGGAAATGATAAGTGTTTGAGATGATGGATGTGCTAATTACTCTGATCTGATCACTATACATTATATGTATTGAAACATTACCATGTACCTCATGAATATGTGCAATTATTATTTGTCAATTAAAAATATGTTTTAATTTAAAAATAAAAAATAATAAAAATCACATAATTATTCCACCTTCTTGACATCATCTAATTTAGAAAGTTGTACTTGCTTAAACATTCCCCAAAGTCACTAACACAGTTCTAAATCCTGTAATAACTCTTCTTTAACCCTCTCTTACTAAGACACTCCATAATTCCCCACAGTATGCATTCTTCTTCAATGCAGTGATTAATAAGCACAACTTGTTCAATTGGTAATCTATGGCTGGAGGACATTGAGTGAACAAAATTATTTCATAGCAAATATGCATTTTCATTTATCAGCATACAGATATCAAGTATAATATTTAATATACTTTTACTACTTTATTTCTCATGATATATTTAAGTGTAGTCAAAACATTAAAATGTTTATTATGCAGTTTGAAAATTTTGCATCATACCTATTTCTATAGCTTTGCAGAGCTGGAAGCATGACAGGTTTAGGATGTAAGTATGAACAACCACACATTATAACTAGAGTTAAAAAAAACTAAATAAATATTGTCAATATATAAATATCAACCTAAATAATTAGTATTATGAACAAATGATTGGTACTTTAGAAAATTAAGTAGTATAGCTAGATTTATTAGAACGAATGAGGTAATTTTTTAAATATCTACTTTTATTTTAGATACAGGGGTTACATGTGCAGGTTTGTTACATAGGTATATTGCACCCCAGTGGCAAGCATAGTACCCAATGGGTAGTTTTTTAACCCATGCCCACTTTCTTCCCTCCCTACTCTAGTAGTTTGCAGTGTTCATTGTTCCTATGTTTATGTCCATGTATGCTCTATGTTTAGCGCCCACCTATAAGTGAGAACATATGGTATTTGGTTTTCTGTTCCTGCATTAATTTTCTTAGAAATGTGGACTCTGGTTCCATCCAAGTTGTTGCAAAAGACATAAATTCACACTTTTCATGGCTGCATAGTATTCCATGGTGTGTAAGTACCACATTTTCTTCATCCAATCCACCATTGATGAGCCACTAGGTTGATCTTTTTGCTATTGTGAATGGTATGGGGATGAACTTATCAGTGCATGTGCCTTTTTGATCTAATGACCTGGTTTTTTTTGGATATATACCCAGTAATGGGATTGCTGGTTCTAATGGTAGCTATGTTTTAAGTTTTTTTGAGAAATCTCCAGAGTGTTTTTCATAGTGGCTGAACCAATTTAAATTCCCATCAATGGTGAATAAGCATTCCCTTTTCTCTACAGCCATGCCAGTATCTGTTGTTTTTATGACTTTAATAATAGCCATTCTGACTGGTGTGAGATGGTATCTTATCATGGTTTTGATTTGCATTTCTCTGATGATTAGTGATGTGAAGCATTTTTTTCATATGTTTGTTGGCTACTTGTATGTCTTCTTTTGAGAAGTGTCTGTTCATGTTCTTTGCCCACTTTTTAATGGGGCTACTTGTTTTTTGCTTCTTGATTAACAAAGTTTCTTATAGATTCTGTTTATTAGAACTTTGTCAGATGCATAGTTTGAGAATATTTTCTCCCATTCTGTATGTTGTCTATTTATGCTGTTGATAGTTTCTTTTGCTGTGAAGAAGTTATTTAGTTTAACTAGGTCCCACCTGTCAAATTTTTTTTCTTGTTGCAATTGCTTTTGTGGACTTAGTCAAAAATTATTTCCCAAGGTTGATGTCTAAAGGAGTATTTCCTGAGTTTTCTTCTCGGATTTTTATAGTTTGAGGTCTTACGTTTAAACCTTAAGTTCAACATGAATTACTTTTTGTATATAGTGACAGGAATGGATCCAGTTTCATTCTTTCACATATGGCACACAGTTACATGTGCTAGCCAGTTATGCCAGCACCATTTATTGAGTAGGGAGTTATTTCCATATTGCCTGTTATTGTTGGGTTTCGTATTCCTCAGGCAGAAAGCAAAAATTCAAGAATCAGCATTCTTCCATGTTTTCAGGAGATGAGAAAACAGAACAATACTCTCATATGCAACAACAAAAAACCAAGTGACTAAGAATAAAATCAACAAGAAATGCTAGAAGAATACTTGATGTAAATTTTTTTAAATATCACATTTTTATAAAGATTGAATGGAGATATGTAGGAGGAGTGCATATTAGTTCATTGTAACAAATTCAAAGAAAATATAAATTCAAACTAAATATTTAAATAGTGTTTCTTGAGTGTAACAATTAGTTTTCAGGTGTAATAATCAGTTTCTAAAAAAATAAATACAGAGATTATTTTGAAAAAAGTTATGGAAAAAATCAAGCCTTCTGGAGATAAAACAAAATGTAAATCAGCAAAATTCAGCAGGAGTAGACATAAGAGATAGAATAGAATCAAAGTGTCAATTATAGATCATAGTTCACAAAAAGTTAACAATGTTCCTGCTCCCGTCAGTGTCCATATGCCCTAATGGAATGGATAAGTATGTTACCATAACAGAGGTGTATATTTAATATATTCTAACTTTGTTTTAAAGAGCATACATGCAATACGTCTATGCATATATATGTTGCATGCACACATATTCAATAACTTGAAAAGGAAAGTATCACACACAACGATACTTGAAAAATCAAGTCTTTATGACTGGTTAGAGTAACTGTGTGTTCCCTATTCTTTCTACATGATTATATTTCCTGAATTTTCTTCAACATGCATATCTTTTATCTTCTAATCCTTAATATACTTAGGAATATGCTATGAAAACCTCAATGTGAAGGTTTATGAAACTCCTAGGGCACTTTCAGAGTGAGGTACCACTTTGACTCTATCACATTTTTAGTCTCTTCCAAGCCAAAAATGTTTAAGTGATGACATCTACACTACTCTGCCCCATTTAAGTATTTGGGTAAAAATCCTTGCCTATAACTGTCATTATTGTTTTACTTATTACTTTTGCCCATCTTCCCATTTTTAAACTTTATGAATCATTTGACTTAGGCATGCAAGCCACATACAATTGGTTTGCTTTGTGATCTTTTGAAAATTATTTTTAATTGGTAGGTTTACATGTATTAATATTACTAGGAATTTTTTTCTTTATAATTATTTGACACAAATAATACACTTATTAATATTACAAGGAATTGGTAGGTTTACATGTATAATATTACTAAGAATTTTCTTCTTATCTCTATCATTATTTGGCACCAATTTTTCATATTGTTTTCATTTTGTGTAAACCTTGATGTGTACAAGAAATTGTTTACTTTCATTGTAGCAGTTGCTTTAGGGCAATATTCTGAGCTCTTTTCTTTTAAGCAATATTGAATTTTTGCCTACAAGTAAATAATTATTGACTTATTCTCTTTCTCATTTCCCTCTCCTTCATATCTATTTTAATCAATATTATTTTTCTTTGTTTACTTTTATGTGGATAAATATGCTTATATCTCTAAAACTTGATTTGTGAGCTACCATGTAAGAGGCAAACAATGAGATTATTCTACTGCTCACCTTTTTCTCCCATTACTCGACCTAAGCCCCATTGCATTACTTATACAATTTCTATACTTGCCTGGACATATGTCATCCTATCTAATCAGTTACTCTTATGTGTACCTTTATTTTGTCTCAGATTTGCAGTAAAATACATTCAAACATTTTGCTGAAATGTGCCTCGGTGATTTTTTTGTTTGAGTGAAATCATCTAGTTGTTTCCTAAAGAAGGGCTCATGAGAACAATACCCCATGAATTCTTACCTATTCAAAATTCTTTGGTTGTAGCTTTCATACTGCAAGCACTACTTGATACAATATAAAACACATGGCTCCTATTATTCCCTGAAAGATATTACAAGTGTTCTTTTTTGTTTTGATTATTTATTACAAGTGTAGAGAGGAGATTTGGATCTATGTTGTCTACAGGTTTGTCTCAAGCTCTGTACAGAAATTTTTAATTTAAGATTAGGTCAGTGCAAAAGTAATTGTGGTTTTTGCCATCACTTTCAATATATTTTATCCTCAAATAAGAAACTATCTCTAATAGAAAAGTCACAAAGAAAATCTATGCTTCTGTTAAGTCTACTTTTCTCTGAGGAATGGCTTTATTCTGTGCTAACTAAAGCCATACAATAGAAATGTTTAGAGGATGTTGACTAAAATCATGTTTGATTTTCCCATATTTAGATACTTAGCATAAACTAGCATTATAAAAAGCATCTCAGTTGTAAAATTTTGACCATGAAGTCCAAATTCTTACAGCATCATCATGTGTCTTTAAATAAAATACAGCTGCAACAAATATTTATTCTGTAGCAAATGGGTTAAGTTAAATTCTTTTTCTGGCATCACATATCCCAATAAAAAATTAAAGCTTTCTGTTAGAAACATCTGTTTATGTAGATAAATTGACAGGGCAATTGACATCTACCCAAGAGTTTCAAAGAACTCAAGGGTAAAATTAGGAAATCACTGTCCAAAATGCATAAACTGTCATTATAAACAACTGTCTTATTACAAAACAGATAATTTTTAATCAGATTTTTCATACATGGCAAGAATGCTAAACCACTGTTGGAGGACTGCAGTGACTTTCTTACCAATCTTTCTTCTTCTAGATTATGTTCCTATAATTCAGCCCACACACAACCACAGCAGTTATATTTCTAAAATATAATTTTCCATATCTACCCCTGACTGAGAAACTACTTAATTCAGACTCTTCAATATTTAACACCCTACCCAATATGATATGAATCTGTTCTTTCACTTGTGTCTCTCAATACTTTTCTTTTAGAAGACCTCCTGGAAAGGTCCAAGTATTGCTCATAGAATATATAAAACACAGTTCTATGTTTGCTTACCCCTTTTTAAAATTCCCTGTCCTTAAATTACACTTGAAGATTTCATGACATCTCCTCCCCTTCTTTCTGTTTATGAATATCCAGCATTTCATTGAACAGCCAGCACAAATCCCACAATTTCTGTGAAATTTTGTCCAAATTTTTCCACTATTTTCTGAAATTCTGTAAATCCTGTTGAATCAGAAACAAGTAGATACTATTTGTATACACTATTTTATACTCTAGATTTGGATACTATTTTATACTCTAGATTTGCAAAATGACTACTAAGAATAAGGGAAGCCTAATATTATAGCTTAGACTTTTATATTATGTTTTTAAATTTTAGAGAAAAAGAAACACATAATATAATTCTCAAGCCTCTCCCATTTTAATTTAGCACTGTATTAATCTTGTAATAACTAAATATAGTTTATTTTAAGAGTCTATGTTTAAATTACGAAACTCACTATTATATTTCATCACTTCAACAGGTCAAAGGTTAAGTTAGTTATATAGAGAGATACCAAAATAGTTGATAGGCATCAACAATAATTTTTGATAATAGTTCTTAATAAACTGGAAATAGAAGGGTACTTTATTAACATTTATGCCAAAACAAGAATAGATAACATTATTGGTGATTTCCTAAAGGTATTTCTGTTAGCTCAGGAAAAATATTAGGACGCTAATATCACTTTCTAAAAATGTTTGTCTGGAAGAGCAAGGCAATAGTACAAAAAGAATAAAAATGTTACCTAAATGAGATGATAAACTCACAATTTTTGTAGGTGATAGAATTTTCTGGTTAGTAATCCCAACAATTTCACTAAAAATATAATACATGTTAAAGTAAATAACAAAATATAATAAATCTTCTTGGATTAGTAAAAATAGTTATAAAAAATAGTTATAAAATTAGTAATACAGGTTAAAAACAATGTAATTATAATTTAATGCAACTGAAATAAAAATCAGTAAGTAGTAAATTTTCAATTATAAAAGGAATGATGATATGAAAATATGCCCATTCACTCAAATAAAAAAGTCAGCACAATCAAAGAAATACTATTATTTTGTTTAGTGAATAAAAATCGACGTAATTATACCCTGTGTGGAAATAAACAGAGACTAATCAAATAAGAACAAGCAGAGGACATTTTGTTCCGAAACTGCTATAGCAGGGGAGTCATCCACCATCACTTGCTTTTGGTAGAGACTCAAATGTAAGCAGGGAAGTGGGAAAGCTTTAGAGTAGAAAAAAAGGGAAGGCTTCAAGTATGCCCTCATTGGAAGCATGTTACCACAGAAACCTGTAGGTGGATGAACTAGAAGCAGTGCTTTTTATATGACTAGTTACTGGTACATATTTGGCTCTCTTTGGTTATTCTAAGTTAGAAGTAGAGGCAAAAAGAAGAGAATCTGTCAGTTATTGATCAAGCCCTGGTAGTTTGGGACAGTTGTCACAGAGATTGTTGTTTGGCTTACTTGGCTGGTTGCTAGAGAGAGTGGTCTGACTTTGTACATGTCTGACTTATAGATAATAAGTTGGTTTCCAGGGCTGGTTGCTGCAGATTGCGGGTCAGAGATAAACAGATTATATAAATAGATTAGATAGATAGACAGGTAGATAGATATTTCATATATTTACATATCTATCTATCTATCTATAGATCTACATATATATAGTAGTTATACATACATACAGTTAACATATATAACATGTTAACTGTATTTTCTGTCTCTCACCAGCTTCACAATATTTGGTGACTAGGAATAGGACCCATATACAGTACCAGCAGTTGTGCAAACTGATAACATTCCAGGAAGACAATTTGACATTTTACATTGAAAGTCTATATGATGCCGATTCTCTTTCACCATGTATTTCCAATGAGTGAGGGCCTCCCTAGAAATATATATGCCTATAAGATAAATAATATCAGTATAAACATTAAAAAATTGCACGTGTTTAAAATGAAAGATCATGGCCCCTAGTACACAGTAAGTACTAGAATCTTCTGGAAGAGAGGTTATAGGAAAATACATATAGTAGCTGGAAAACGTCTTCTCAAAAATATACTCCTTACCTCACTCTTAATAACTGAATCTGTTGGACCCTGGTAGGCACAGCCTTTGAATTTGTGTCATAGACAAAGCCAGGCCACAATGCTCTGAACAAGTTGCATTTGTGCAAAAATACAGTTAGCACCATTATCAAAATCCAAAGAGGGGTCAAGATCAGGATGAAGAATCAAATTGCTAGTTAATAGCAATATGGTGTGTTAGGAGCAAGCCCCCCAAAATCTGGCCATAAACTGGCCCCAAGACTGGCCATAAACAAAATCTCTGCAGCACTGTAACATGTTCATAACGGCCCTAACGCCCACACTGGAAGGTTGTAGGTTTACGGGAATGAAGGCAAGGAACACCTGGCCTGCCCAGGACGGAAAACCACTTACAGGCATTCTTTTTTTTTTTTTTTTTTTTTTTGTATAAACATTCTGATTTAATAAATGATATGAATGTATTATTTTGCATACTTTACAATGAAGAAAATTTTGAAAGAAAATGGATCTAAAACTTTGTTTCCCTCCAGTTTACATAGTAAAGTCAATTGAATACAGTTCTTTCCATGTATAAGTTTTACATCTGTATTTTCTACAATTAAATAAATCTAAATGTTAAATTTTAACACATATATCCAATTATGTACAAAATTACAATGTCAATTTATAAGTCAAGCTCACTTAAAAATCATAAATTACAAAAAACACATTATGAATAATTTTGTTCTAGAAGTCTCATACCAGCTCATATGATCTAGGTGAACCCAAAAGTAAAAAATAATGATTATAAATTACAGTAGTGTCTGTAAATCCCTGTTATAAAGGAGGTATTCTTTTAAAATATGTACCTTATATATAAAAGCTCCTGACTCCTTTTAAGGACCAAAATGATTTTCAGTTTAACCATTTTCATTAAAACGCTTATTTAAAAAGTATCACCTTATAAAACTGAGTATATAAAATACAATGCAGCCCTTGATAACTAAGAATCTTTATAAATGCCAATTATTTAGTGACCTGTTTATCAAACTATTTCTATGGAGGGGTGATTTTTTTTCTTCCTCTAAATTAAGTGGCCCTAGATTAATATATTTGTATAGTTACTCTGTTTTCTTCCTTACTTCATTTCACATCTCTATCAGTGAGTTCCTCAGGATTTGCCTTTATTTTACAACTATGAAAGTCTTCAATCCAATTCCCTGCTTCCACATATAGGACACAGAAAGCCTAAACTTTCCTTTTTTCTGGGCTCCAATAAGCAGCATTTACAACGTGTCTGGCTTGGTGGGAGGAAGATTGTCAATTGAGGTATCGTGTGTTCACCTGCCTATCTTGCCCTATTTCTTTGGTTGCTATAAATTTCCTGCCTCTCAAATATCTGGATTTTTGGCTACCTATTTGGCTTCCGTCTTTGGTGTTTATATCAGTCTGGTTTTAGCAGGTCTCTCTGATTCCTGACTCACAGCTCCTCTCCTTCTCTAATATTCAAGTTTGCTGCTTGCCTAACTCCTCATTCCTTCTCCTTGAATTTCACTTTACAATTGCACTAGGTTCTATCATCGTCAGCCATAGATTACCACAAAACATAATTTCTTAAATTCTGCAAATTTCTAATGTTTCTAATCTTGGTTTCCTACAAGATCTAACACTAAGCTTGTTTTTATACACTTGTTTTATATACACTGATTACAGCGTATATAAAAAAATGCTTGTGGAAAACTAACCTAGGAGAAAGCTTATGGGGAAACCTGATAATGAATTTTATTAAATTAATAACCCTTATAAAAATTTCAAATGTAATACTATCTGGATTTGAACTTCAATACTTTTCTTAAGTAAAATTCTTAACCATGGTAGAAGTTACGTTTGTTGATGTTCACTCACCTATACCTTCCATATTCTCAGCAAAGGTGGCATAAATCTGACCTGAATAAATAGGGTTATAACATTATCAGGCTTGTAAAATACTTTATCAAATCAAAGCATCAGTTAAAGCAGGGGTCCCCAACCCTGGGCTGTGTGTGGCCTGTTAGGAATCGGGCCACACAGTAGGTGAGCTGAGAGGCAGGTGAGCGAGCATTACTGCCTGAGCTCCGCCTCTTGTCAGATCAGTAGTAGTTATCCAACATGTTTACATATTTCTAAAACACACAAAAATAATCAATACACTAATGACACATATGTATGAAACAGAAATAGTGATATGGTTTGGATCTGTGTCCCTATCCAAATCTTATGTTGAAATGTAATTCTCAGTGCTGGAGTTGGGGTCTAGTGGAAGGTGGTTGGATCATAGGAGCAGTTTCTCATAAACAGTTTAGCACCATCCTCCTAGTGGTGTTCTTATGATAGAGTTCTCACAAGATCTGGTTGTTAAAAAGTGTAGTAACTTCCCCCTCTCTCTCTTCCTCCTGCTCCGGCCATGTGAAATGCTGGCTCCCCCTTTACCTTCTGTCATGATTGTAGGTGTCCCCAGAAACCAAGCAGATACTGCCATGCTTCCTGTACAGCCTGCAGGACCATGAGCCAATTAAACCTGTTTTCTTTATAAATTACCCAGTCTCCAGTATTTCTTTATAGCAATGTGAGAAGGAATACAAAAATTTTTACCAGTAGTGAGGTATTGTGATAAAAATACCTGAAAATATGGAATTGGCTTTGGAACTGGGTAATGGGCAGATGTTGGAAGACTGGAGGGAGGCTCAGAAGAAGACAGGAAAATGAGGGAAAGTTCAGAACTTCTTAAAGACTTGTTAAATTGTTGTGACCAAAATGCTGATAGTGATATGAACAGAAAGAAATTAGAAACTTATTGGAAACTGAAATAAAGGTCACTTTTGCTCTGAGTTAGTAAAGAACCTGGCAGCATTGTGCCCCTGCCCTAGGGATCTGTGGAACTTTGAATTTGAGAGTAACATTTAGGGTATCTGGTGGAATAAATTTCTAAGCAGCAAAGCATTCAAGATATAGCCAGGCTGTTTTGAACAGCCTATGCTCATAAGCATGAGCAAAGAAATTACATACAACTGGAACTTATATTTAAAGGAGAAGCAAAGTGTCAAAATTTGAAAAATTTCCAGCTCAGCCATGTGGTAGAAAAGAAAAGCCTATTTTTAGGGAAGAAATTCAAGCTGGCTGTAGAAATTTTCATAAGTAAAGAGGGACCAATTGCTAATAGCCAAGACAATGGGAAAGGGCCTCAAAGGCATTTCAGAGATCTTCATGGCAGCCCCTCCCCTCATAGGTCCAGAAGCCTAGAAGGAAAGAATGGTTTCCTGGCCCTGTGCAGTCTGGGGACACTACTTTTCGAGTCCCAACCACTGCAGCTCCAGCCATGGCTGAAAGGGGCCCATGTACAGCTCAGGCCACTTCTTCAGAGCATACAAGACATAAGCCTTAGTAGCTTCCACATTATGTTAAGCCCGTGGGTGCACAGAGTACAAGAGTTGAGGCTTGGGAGCATCTGTCTAGATTTCAAGGGATGTATGGAAAAGCCTGGGTGTCCAGGGAGAAGCCTGCTGCAGGAGTGGAGCCCTCAAGGAGAACTTCTACTAGGATAGTGCAGAGGGGAAACATGGGGTTAAAGCCCCCATGCAGAGTCCCCGCTGGAGCACTACGTAGTAGAGCTGTGAGAGGAAGGCCACCATCCTCCAGACCTCAAAATGATAGATCCACCAGCAGCTTGCACTCTCAGCCTGGAAAAGCCACAGGCACTCAGTGCCAGCCCTTAAGAGCAGCTTTGGAGGATGAACCCTGGAAAACCACAGGGGTAGAGCTGCCCAAATCTTTTGGAACCCACCTCTTGCACAAGTTTGCCGTGGATATAGGACATTGAGTCAAAGATTATTTTGGAGCCTTAAGATTTAGTGACTTCCTTGCTGGGTTTTGCAATTGCAAGGGGCCAGTAACCCCTTTCTTTTGGCTGATGTCTCCCATTTGGAACAAGATTATTTACCCAATGCTTACACCACCATTGTATCTTCGAAGTAACCAGCTTGTTTTTGATTTTACAGGCTCATAGACTAAAGGGACTTGCCTTGTCTCAGATGAGATTTTGGACTTCAGACTTTTGAGTTAATGCTGGAATGAGTTAAGACTTTGAGGGTTATTGAGAAGGCATGACTGTATTTTGCAACGTGAGAAGAACATGAGATTTGGAAGGGATCAAGGGTGAAATGATCTGGTTTGGATATGTGTCCTTACTCAAATCTCATGTGGAAATGTAATCCCCAGTGCTGGAGGTGGGGCCTGTTGGGAGGTTATTGGATCAGGGGGGTGGTTTCTCATGAATGGTTTAGCACCACCCCTCTGGTGCTGTTCTCACGACAGAGTTCTTATGAGATCCGGTTGTTTAAAAGCGTGTAGCACCTCTTCCCTCTTTATATTTCTTCTGCTCTGGCCATGTGAAATAACGGCTCCCCCTTTGCATTCTGCCATAATTGTAAGATTTCTGAGACCTCTCCAGAAATTGAGTGGCTGTCATGTTTCCTGTACAGGCTGCAGAACCATGAGCTAATTAAACCTCTTTTCCTTATAATTTACCCAGTCTCAGCTGTTTCTTTACAGCAATGAGAGACTGGACTATTACAACTAGTAGACCAAAGCCATGGGATGGTAACCAAAAAGTTTGGGATTGGGCTTGCTTCTCAACAGGGAACAGAAGAAGCAGATTAGAGAATAACACAGAAGTAAATGCAAAATTATGTTCATATTCTTTAGATAAGTTGTGCTTGTAGACATGTTCATTTTATTATTGTGATTTATATCTCACATGATTTTAATATCCCATTGTCTAAAAATTATTTTGAAGATATCAGTCAGAATTTGAGCAATTCAATTATTTGAATTTTCTAGGACTTAGTCTCCACCTTCATTAATGAGGTTTATGAACTCTTCAATTATTCAAGTTATTTTTATTATTCAATTATTCATGTTATAATTTTGCATAATTCCATCATCCTAAATAGCTTAAGAGTAAATACTGCTGACCCTGGAGCAGCAGGGGCTTGAACTGTGAAGACCCATGTAGACTCAAAATTTTTTCCATGAAAATTATATCAAGTGGGCCTGCCACCCGTTCCACCTCCTCCACCTCTTCTGACTCTGCCATCCCTGAAAGAGCAAGGCTAACCCCTTCTCCTTCTCCTCCTCCTCAGCCTACTCAACACATCAATGATGAGGATGAAGACCTTTATGATAATCCACTTTCAGAGTAAATGTATTTTTTATTTATGATTTTTTCAATAAAATTTTCATTTTTTAACTTACTTTTTGGTAAGAATACAATGTATAATACATATAACATACACATATGTATAAATTGGGTGTTTATGTTATTGGTAAGGCTTCTGGTCAACAGTAGGCTATTAGTAGTTAAGTTTTAGCAAAGTCAAAAATTATGCACAATTTTCAACTGGGCAGGGGATGGCGTCCTTAATTTCTGCATTCTTCAAGGGCCAACTGTGTGTGTGTGTGTGTGTGTGTGTGTGTGTGTGTGTGTGTGTGTTTGCATGTGTGTATGCTATGTTCCTTCCATTTATTGATATGTTGGATAATGATTAAACAGCAGCTAAAATACTCAGAAATTATAAAATCAGCCATAATATTCACTAAATATTTGGCTTACTATCCATATAACTTTGGGCCAGTTACTCAAACATACTCTTTGGTTTCTACATCAGTAAGTTGGAAAGGTATACCTATGCCAAGGAGGTGGTTATGTAGGAGATTAAATTACACACATATATATATATATATATAAAATTCCTACTGTAATAGTTGTGAACTAAATAAATAAATGTTCACCTCCTCGTCTACCTCCTCCTTCAGCTCATCACAATAGTTATCATTATCCTCTTCATAATCATAAACATTACTAACAATCTATTTATATAATCAATATATTTTTATTGTGTCATATTACGTACTAGAAATGGTGCCAGATTAGTATCAGTGGCAAAAGTATGAATGAAATTATACCCAAAAGACAAATCTATAGTCACAAGTCAAAATAGCAATCTTTCCAGGAAAGATCTACTGTATTTCAGAATGCCTGAACAATGCAATAAGGCTAAAGTCAATTATTTAAAGAATTCACTCTCAAGATCTAATCTCTCTTTGAAAATCCGACCAGATGCCTGAGTCAGCATTTTCCCAATTGTGTTTGAAGGAAATATAGACCCACAAGATGCTCCTAGGAAAAAAGAGAAGGATTTCGTGATAAAATAAGTTGGGAAAGACTATATTACATTTCCTTTGAAAATTCACAAGACATAGTAGCATATGAATGCCTCTGAGAAGTTTTAGAGTAATGAATTCTGTTTAACTGTATTTGTCCCACAGCAATAAAAAAACTGACCTTGGAAATCTTTTAAAGTTATAAATATTGATATCTTTTCAAACTGATGTATGTGAAGGTAGCTAATTGTCACTCAAATCATTAGTAAAATAAATTAGAAATATATAAGAACCTAAAAAACCTTAATATATTAAGTCACTGAAGAAGTTTTACAATGTAAGAAATGTCCGGCTCTGTGCAATGCCTTAAGGTTTAATTTAACTCAGCAGTTTGAAAGGCCAAGGTGGGAGATCACTGCAGACCAGGAGTTGGACACCAGCCTGAGCAACATATTGAGACCCTGTTTCAAAAAAAAATAAAAGAGATATCTTTATACATCGGTCCATGTGTATATATGCAGACTTAGATGTATACAGGTATTTTAAACCTGCAAAATCAGGTATTTCTGAGAATTGGAATAACAGGTGATTTTTATTTTTAAATACTTCTTTTAGTAATCTTGATTTCCTACCCTGAATAAATATTTCTTCAATAATCAGGAAAATTAATAAATAATATGAATTTATCATAATTTACCTAAATATTATACATTAAAATTTAAGTTTAGTAATTGGTATGTGCTTGCTACTACTGGGGTTGTTAGATGACACACAAAAAAATGTATAAATGGTTAATAAATTATTGAAATACTTACTATATCTGCAATTAAAATTGAAATCTTTCATTAACTATTACTAATTTTAAAAAATCAGTAATTTTCTAATGATCCCCATATTCTAGATACTGCATAATTCTAAGGCAACTTAAAGTATTATTCCTTGGCTCCCATATAATTTTTCACTTTGCTAAAACTTAACTACTAATAACTCCCTTGGCTCCCTGGTAGTTACTATTTAACCATAACACTGGCTTAATAACAGAAGAAAGTTGCCAATTTAAATACAACCATGAAGTATGAGGACAGCTATTAAACAAACACATGGATTTCATTGATGACTGAAATTAAATCATACCTAGTGTTTTCCTGTGCAAAAATGCAAACAGGAAATCATGCAATTTTATGTTATCAAAGGCTTAATTCATTAACAATCTATTTTATTCCATTTTATTTTAATTAGCTTTATGGTATTATTTATCTTTAGTAGAAATTAAATATAACTAATAGAGTTAGTTAAATAGAATTAAAGCATTTTCCCTGGCAAAGAAAATTTACAGCAAGTTTGTGGTTTTTAAAAATAAAAATAAAGCATCAACTATAATAAAAATGATTTAAATGTAATTCATCTTTTTCATATAACTCATTAAATGAAATATTAAAGATTGACTATGTTGCCAGTCATTGATAGAAATTTGTTGTCTATTCATGGTTAACAATATCTATGGAAGGTTCAAGTTTTTGCAGTGTCCAGATGTGTACAGGACAATAGGAATGTTCATATTTATTTTCCTGGAATTTCTTTACAGCTTTTCTCTTAGGCATGTAATCACTCTAGGAAGGATATGAGATTTTTTAGTTATTCAATTCACACATACACACACACAATTATTAATTTAGTGAAAAGAAAAAGAAAATGAGCTTTCTTATATCTAGGAGCAAAATTCATTTCTTCAACACAGGCACACAAAAAAATAAGTCTCACATATATGAAGTCAAGGTCTTGCATAGAAATACTTAATCAGTGGGTACTTTTTACCTGGTAGCCACTCGGTAGTCTCTTCGCTCTTTTCCTCATTGCCTTTAAATTGAAAAAAAGTTAAGGAAAAAAATGACACTCTGCTCCTCTGATAATTTCTAGAATTGCAATTAATGAGGAAAGATATTTGAGAAAGTTATTGTCCACTCGTCTTCTTTTCTTGGATATGTAAGGTAAAGTGTGTGTGTGTGTGTGTGTGTGTGTGTGCGCCACATTCATAGAAGTCAGAATGCATCATTTCTACAACACAAGAATTAGAATCAATCTCCTCTGCCAAGAACTTGAACTTTGGACTAAAGTGTAAATCAACATTGATCAAAAATAATTGAAATCCAAAAGGTGAAGAAATTTTGCAAGACCACTTCCCTGCTCTAAATGAGTTTAAGTTCCACTGCCAGAAGAAATTTATTCCAGGGCATTGTGGTAACACAGAGATGAAGAGATGTCAGTTACTTTTAAGAAATCAGAAAATTTTACAAGAATAGTGCCAGACAGAGAAACGCAATTATGCAACTTCAATTTTAAAAATAATAAAATAATGGATTCTGCAAACAACAAGCCAAGAATATTTGGTGTTAATTTTGAATAACATTGTATTTATCTATTTATCATTTATTTATTTATTTATTTATTTATTCATTTATTTATTTATGTGCTGTGCAGTAGATCTTTTGAACTTATTCTTTTTTATTTATTTCAATAGGTTTGGGGGGAACAGGTAGTGTCTGATTACATGAATAAGTTCTTTAGTGGTGATTTCTGAGATTTTGGTGTGCCCACCACCTAAGCAGTGTACACTGTACCCAAAGTGTTGTCTTTTTTCCCTCACTCCTTCCCACCCTTTCCCCTGAAACCCCAAACTCCATTGTGTCATTATTATGTCTTTGCATCTTCATAGCTTAGCTCCCACTTATGAATAAGAACATATATGTTTGGTTTTCCATTCGCGTTACCTCGCTTTGAATAGTGGTCTCAAATTCCATGCAGGTCGCTGCAAATGCCATTATTTCGTTCCTTTTTATGGCTGAGTAGTATACACACAAACACACACACATATATATATGTGTGCGTGTATTTGTATCACATTTTCTTTATCCACTCCTTGATTAATGGGCATTTGGGCTGGTGCTTTATTTTTGCAATTGCAAATTATGCTGCTATAAATATGTCTGTGTAAGTATCTTTTCGTATAATGACTTATTTTCCTCAAGGTAGATACCCAGTAGTGGAATCGCTGGATCAAATGCTAGATCTACTTTTAGTTCTTTAAAGTATTTCCACACTGTTTTCCATGGTGGTTTTACTAGTTTACATTCCAACTAACAGTGTAAAAGTGTTCCCTTTTCACCATATCCACACTATCATCTATTATTTTTAAATTTTTTGGTTATGGCCATTCTTGAAGGAGTAAGGTGGTATTGCATTGTGGTTTTAATTTGCATTTCCCTGATAATTAGTGATATTGAGCATTTTCTCATGTGTTTGTTGGCCATTTGTATATCTTCTTTTAATAATTGTCTATACATGTCCACTTTTGATGGGATTTTTTTTCTTGCTGATTTGTTTGAGTTCCTTGTAGGTGCTGGATATTAGTCCTTTGTTGGATGTATAGGTTGTGAAGGTTTCTCCCACTCTGTGGGTTGTCTATTTACTCTGCTCATTATTTATTTCTGTTTAGGAAGCTCTTTAGCTACTTAATTAAGTCCTATCTATTTATCTTTACTTTTGTTGCCTTTGCTTTTGGGTTCTTGGTCATGAATTCTTTGCCTAAGCCAATGTCTAGAAGGGTTTTTCCAATGTATCTTCTAGAATTTTTATGTTTTCATGTCTTAGATTTAAATCTTTGATCCATCTTGAGTTGATTTTTGTATAAGGTGAGTGATGATCCAGTTTCATTTTTCTACATGTGGCTTGTCAGTTACTCCAGCACAATTTGTTGAATAGGGTGACCTTTTCTCATTTTATATTTTTGTTTGCTTTGTCTAATATCAGTCGACTGTAAGTACTTGACGATATTTCTGGGGTTTCTATTCTGTTCCATTGGTCTATATGCCTGTTATTATACCAGTACCATGCTGTTTTGGTGACTATAGCCTTACAGTATAGTTTGAATTTGGGTAATGTGGTGCCTCCAGATTTGTTCTTTTTACTTAGTCTTGCTTTGACTATATGGGCTCTTTTTGTTTCCACATGAATTTTAGAATTGTTTTTTCTAGTTATTTGAAGGATGATTGTGGTATTTTGATGGGAATTGCATTGAATTTGTAGATTGCTTGTGGCAGTGTGGTCATTTTCACAATACTGATTCTTCCCATCCAAGAGCATGGGATGTGTTTCCATTTGTTTGTGTCATCTATGATTTTTTTAAGCAGTGTTTTGTAGTTTTCCTTGTAGAGGTCTTTCATGTCCTTGGTCAAGTATATTCTTAAGTTTGTTTGTTTGTTTGTTTTTTGCAGCTATTGTAAAAAGAGGTGAGTTCTTACTTTGTTTCTTAGCTTGGTCACTGTTGGTGTATAGCAGGCTACTGATTTGTGTACATTAATTTCATATCCTGAGACTTTGCTGAATTCATTTATCAGATATAGGATCTTTTTGGATACGTCTTTAGTGTTTTCAAGGTATATGATCATATCATCAGCAAACAATGACAATTTGACTTCACCTTTACTGATTTGGATGCTATTCATTTCTTTCTTGTCTGTTTGCTCTGGCTAGGACTTCCAGTGCTGTGCTGAATAGAAGTGGTGAAAATGGGCATCCTTGTCTTGTTCCAGTTCTCAGGAGGAATGCTTTCAACTTTTCCTCATTCAGTATAATGTTGGCTGTGGATTTGTCATCGATGGCTTTTATTACCATAAGGTATGTCCCTTCTATGCCAATTTTGAGGAGAGTTTTAATCATAAAGGGATGCTGAATTTGTCAAATGCTTTTCTGTATCTATTGAGATGATCTTGTGATCTTCATTTTTAATTCTGTTTATGTGGTCTATCACATTTATTGACTTGTGGATATTAAGCCTTCCCTGCATCCCTTGTATGAAACCCACCTGATCATGGTGGATTATCCTTTTGATATGCTGTGGGTTTGGTTAGCTAGTATTTTGTTGAGGATTTTTACATCTATGTTCATCAGAGACTATGGTCTGTAATTTTCTTTTTCTTTTTGATATCAATTCTTCTTTGAATGTCTGATAGAATTCAGCTGTGAATTCATCTGGTCCTTGACTTTTATTATTGGCAATTTTTTTATTACCATTTCAGTCTCACTGCTTGTTATTGGTCTGTTCAGAGTTTCTATGTCTTCCTGGTTTAATCTAAGACAGTTGTATATTTCCAGTGCCCATTTCCTCTAGGTTTACTAGTTTATGCACATAAAGGTATTCATAGAAGCCTTGAATAATCTTTTGTATTTCTGTGGTATTGGTTGTAATATCTCCTGTTTTGTTTCTATTGAGCTTATTTGCATCTTCTCTCTTCTTTCCTTGGTTAATCTTATCAATGGTCTATCAATTTTATTTATCTTTTCAAAGAACCTTTTGTTTCATTTATCTTTTGTATTTTTATGTTACTGTTGTTTCCATTTCATTTAGTTCCGCTCTGATCTTTATTTCTTTTCCTCTGCTAGGTTTGGATTTGGTTTGTTTTTGTTTCTCTAGCTCCTTGAGGTGGGCCTTAGATTGTCTATTTGTGCTCTTTCAGGCTTTTGGATGTAGGCATTTCATGCTATGAACGTCTCTCTTTGCACTGCCTTTGCTGTATTCCAGAGGTTTTGATAGGTTGTGTCACTATTATCACTCAGTTCAAAGAATTTTTAAATTTCCATCTTGCTTTCATGGTTGACCTAATGATCATACAGGAGCAGGTTATTTAATTTCCATGTACTTGCATGGTTTTGAGAGTTCCTTTTGGAGTTGATTTTCAATTTTATTCCACTGTGGTGTGAGAGAGCCCTTGCTATAATTTTGATTTTCTTAAATTTGTTGAGACTTGTTTTGTGGTCTAACATATGGTCTATCTTAGAGAATGTTCCCTGTGCTGATGAATAGAATGTATATTCTGTAGTTGTTGGGTAGAATGTTCTGCAAATATCTGTTAAGCCCATTTGTTCTAGGGTACAGTTTAAGCCCATTGTTTCTTTGCTGATTTTCTGTCTTGATGACCTGTCTAGTGCTGCCAGTGAAGTACTAAAGTCCCCTACTATTATTGTGTTGCTATCTCATTTCTTAGGTCTAGTGGTAATTGTTTTATAAATTTGGGAGCTGCAGGGTTAGGTGCATATATATTTAAGATCATGATATTTTCCTGCTGGATTAGTCCTTTTATTATTGTATAATGTCCCTCTTTGTCTTTATCAACTGCTGTTACTTTAAAGTTTGTTTTGTCTGATATACGAATAGCTACTCCTACTTGCTTTTGGTGTCCATTTGCATGGAATATCTTTTTCCACCCCTTTACCTTAAGTTTATGTGAGTCCTTATGTGTTAGGTGAGTCTCTTGAAGACAGCAGATACTTATTTGGTGACATCTTATCCATCTGCCATTCTGTATCTTTTAAGTGGAGCATTTAGGCCATTTAAATTCAATGTTAGTGTTGAGATGTGAGTTACTATTATATTCGTCATGCTATTTGTTGCTTGAATACCTTGGATTTTTTTCATTGTGTTGTTATTTTATAGATCCTGTGAGGTTTATGCTTTAAGGAGATTCTATTTTGGTATATTTTTAGGATTTGTTTCAAGATTTAGAAGTCTTTTTTGCAGTTATTGTAGTGCTGGCTTGATAGTGGCAAATTCTCTCAGCATTTGTTTGTCTTTAAAAGACTTTATCTTTCCTTCATTTATGAAGCTTAATTTCCCTGGATACAAAATTCTTAGCTGATAATTATTTTGGTTAAGGAGGCTAAAAATATGACTGCAATCCCTTCTAGCTTGCAGGGTTTCTGCTGAGAAATTTGCCATTAATCTGATAATTTTCCTTTATTGGTTACCTGAGGCTTTTGCCTCACAACTCTTAAGATTCTTTCCAAAGTCCTGACTTTAGATAACCTGATGACTATGTGCCTAGGCAATGATCTTTTCGCAATGAATTTCCCAGGTGTTCTCTGAGCTTCTTATATTTGGATGTCTAGATCTCTAGCAAGGCCGGGGAAGTTTTCTTCGATTATTCCCTCAAATAAGTTTTCCAAACTTTTAGATTTATCTTCTTCTTGGTTAAATCTTTAATAATTTTGCATCTCTTTATGTATGGTATAAGATAAGGTTCTAATTTCATTATATTGCATGTGATATTCAGTTTTCCAAACACCATTTGTTGTACAGACTATTATTTCCCTATTGTGTTTATTTTTATACTCTTTTTGAAGATCAGTTAACTGTACTTGTGTGCATATTTTTCTATGCTCTATTCTGTTCCATTCAACACTCTTTTATGATGAAAACCCTTAACACCTAGTATAGAAAGAATTTACCTCCATATAATAAAGATCATACAAGAAAAGCCCACAACTAACATCATAGTCAACAGTGAAAATTGAAAGCTTTTCCTTTAAGATTGAGAGCAGGTAAGGGTGCTCACTCCCACACTTCTATTCAACGAGGTCCTAGCCAGGGTAAAGAGGCAAGAAAAAGAAATAAATGACATCCAAATTAAAAACAAATAAATTAAGTCATCTGTGTTTGCAAATGACATAATTTTGTATGTAGAAAACCCTAAGGACCCTGCCTGCACACACACACACATGCACACACACACATACACACACACAACTGGTAGAATAAACAATTCAGTAAACATACAGATACAAAATTGATATTTGAAAGTAAGTTGTGTTTCTATACACATTAACAATGAAGTGTCAAAAAACAACTTTAAAAAATTCCATATACAATAGCATTAAAAATAATAAACTAGGGATAACCAGGACTTATACACTGAAAACTATATAACATTTATTAAAGTAATTTTAAAAGACACAAATATATAGAAAGACATCCTGTCTTCATAGATTAGAAGACTTTAATATCATTAAGATGTCCATATATGTCAAAGCCATCTCCTGATTCAATACAATCCCCATCAAAATATCAATGTACATTTTTACAAAAATATAAAAGATAAATCCTACCATTCATATGGAACCATGGAAAAACCCAAATAGCTAGAGCGATCTTGAAAAAAAATAATAACAAAGCTGGAGGGATTACACTTCCTGGAAAAAAAAAATGTGTGCATGCATGTGCCTATGTGTGTATATATATACATATATATGTGTGTGTGTGTACATATATATATATATCTCAAAATGGGTTACAAAATTATAGTAGTTAAAGCAGTATGGTTCTCCTCTTCTAACTCTAGTCCTTGACTCTATTCCCCTACAATGTTTCCCAATGGCTGAATGTAACCCAAAGGCAGCAGTGAGCTGGTAAGAGAAACAAGGAAGGGAGTATGCAAGATTGTCCCTCCACCTCTCTGAGGTAGAAATTGTATGCTCCTCCATGGAGTTTGAACTTTATCTATAGATGCTTTTGAAGTATTAAGTTTTCTAAAATAGTGAATGGTAGGTTAAGATCTGTCTTTTAAATAGATCACATTCCAATTGTAGTGTAGTTAATAAAACTGAAGAAAGCAAGACTGAAATTCGAGAAGCCAGCTAGAAGACTGCATTTGTTTAGAGAGTACTCAAGTGTCATAGTGATACCATTAACACAGAAAGGGAACAAGTGTGCAGGAGCATATTAGGCTGAGGAGAAAAAGTCGTGGGTTTGGAAAATACTAAGTTTAAGGTGTTTCAAAGCGGACCTGAAGAGTAGACAGTCTATAGCTCAAAAGTGGTCAGAAGGGAATGTTTATCTTTGAAAGCTATTGATGAATATATAAAGTAGTTGAGGTCATTGGCGTGGTTGAGACAATTTAGAGTGAAAAGAGAAATATAATGTCAAGATGTTCCCAGAATTTTATCATTGATTCTAACAAGTGTAAGAAGTAATAATTTTCTCCATAACATTTTGTAAAAAATACAGTGTCTATGGATCAATGAGTATAGAGCAGTAGAAGAAAACTGAGTGGTTTGTGAAGGGCCCTCTTTTGTCCATTTAGTGCCTCTAAGAGGCAGTGAGTAAGTAAAAGCAGGAAGACCAAATAAAGGATAAATAATTTGCAACCTTTCTAAACAGAGAGAGGGTAACATAAAATATGAAGAGTATGTGAAATATCTCTCCTAAAAATCAATTCTACTTTGAAATATCAAATTTTAATGTTTCAATAGATTTTAATTTCTATAGAAATAGACTAGAGAATGTGGTGCTTTGTCCTGTAGATAATAAGCATGTTCTCTAGATATAGAGATGTTTTCATTCATATCCTGAAAGAATAGGTTAAGACAAAGTCAAGATCTGAATCCAATAAATTTTATATAGATATAAACATTTGTTAATGTATGCACATATGAATATATACCATTAAAAAAGTTTGCCTAGAACAATAATATCTACTGATTTTAAATATCCCACAATAATATGAAGCAAACAGGTGATGCAAAATGTTATAATGGGAATATTTCTCAGTTCTAGAACATTTTAAATATCACATAAAGGTAACACCTGAAAATTCATGGAAACAATGTAGAGAGCTATATATTTATGAGTGGAAACCAGGGACTTAAATGATTACTTGATGAATCACAGAACATTTTAAAAATAACTGGGAAATCATGGGCCAAAGAAAACACCCTTCCCATCCGAGCAATTTTAAAATACACTAATATGCAAGTTATTTATACACATTCACCCATACACATATTTTAAGAACTATTCAATATCCTAAAAGCAATCACAAAATCAGTCTTCAGCTTAATCCTCATCTGCATTTTAATGATTTCAAAATATAGCCATGTTACAGAGTTTGAGGCTACATATTGCTGCGTTACTAGTTTCCTAGCATTGTGGCTTTCCATCTTGGTAGCAATAAATTCTAGTAAATAGAGCCATTAATGGCATTTTATAGGGTCAAATGGAGCTATGGCACTAGAAGTGTGGTGCTAAGTAAAATCTGAAGGATACTATGTTACACTCAACTATTTATTAAAGCATTAAGATCAGGTCTTCTCGGGGATGTTTTGGTTGTTTTTCACGATCTATTCTCACTTTGACAGTTCTATCTTTTATGTAGCAATTTGGGGGAAAAATGATTACCTAAGGTTTAACAAAGTTTGAAGTTCGCATTAAAATATGAGCTTTATAAAAGTATACACCACACTAGAAGTAATTAAAACTAGTTTAAAACTATTCGTGATCATACTTACACATGTCTATACTGAATTAAAATTTTAATAAATGTTATAATGATTTTGAACATGCACAATATATGGAGCATCTTTCCTTAATAAAATTCAGTAAAACTGCAATTCTTTAGTTCTTCAAGAATGTGTCAAAAATTTGTTTTGTAATAAAATGCAATGCCAATATAATATTACCATCCTTTAGTTCTGAAAGTTGTTCTTTGCTCACCTAGGCATCTTTTTAGGTTGTAAAAACTTACTACAATAAATTTTATTACATATGTGTAACTGTAATCTATAACCATAAAAATGAAAAATTTGTATAGATTTCAATCTTCTATTTTGTCTGAAGCTTCAAAAAAGAACTTATTTTTAAAATTATGAAATACATTATTATATTTTAAATATCTTACAGTATCAGTCAACATAATTTGGAAAGATACTAGTGCTGAAAATAACTCTAGTATTGTACCAGTAAGTGATATGCTGTACATTACCAGTGATATGGAAAATTATTTTAGTTTGCTCATAAGCAAATATTTTATACAGGCAAAATGTGTTTATTTTAATGCAAATAAAAATAATTGAGTTAAATTTATACACACGATTAGGCCGGGCGCGGTGGCTCACGCTTGTAATCCCAGCACTTTGGGAGGCCGAGGCGGGCGGATCACGAGGTCAGGAGATCGAGACCACGGTGAAACCCCATCTCTACTAAAAATACAAAAAATTAGCCGGGCGTGGTGGCGGGCGCCTGTAGTCCCAGCTACTCGGAGAGGCTGAGGCAGGAGAATGGCGTGAACCCGGGAGGCGGAGCTTGCAGTGAGCCGAGATTGCACCACTGCACTCCAGCCTGGGTGACAGAGCGAGACTCCGTCTCAAAAAAAAAAAAAAAAAAAAAAAAAATTTATACACACGATTTTATAGATATTATTAATTGAGATGAGGATGAAGTAGGAATTTAAGTTTTAAAAGGTGAGTGGATTTAAAACAACGTTGAGTAAGTAATAACACAGGTGGCATGTGGTGGACCACACCCCCATCTCCTTTATAATTACACTAATTAGAATATAATTGAGTACACAAAGAATACGAATGCATTTTATAATTAATTTTTTAAGAAAAATCTTTCACACTACTTTAATCAATAAGCTCAAATCAAACAAAACTAACAATAGCCAAATAGATGCATATCCTTGCCCTTTCTAGAAATAAAAGGAAAGGCATATTGTCTTAACTCAAATCACCTATGCAATTTTTATTTATAACAGTGAGTGCTTATTTTTAATAAATTTTGATAAAATTGTTCCTATATTAATTTCCTTACTAAATGAAAGTTTTAAATAATGTGAGCATTTTTTAAATCTTACTTCCCATATCTTTATGTTTTGTTCTGATACCTTTGCATGCCTCTTCTTACATAAACGTTTCAAAAACGGTTTTATAATTTAAATGCATTTATTCTTTAATGTATTTCTTGAGCATAATGATTTTGGTTGTGCTTACATTTTTGATGTGTATTCGTTCCAAAACAAATGCAAGACAAAAAATTCAATAGGTGGCTTAAAGCAATTGTCTTGCATATTCCATGAAACTTCCCCATGGATCCTAGAAAAATATAAGAAAATTTAAAAAGTATATTGCTGTTTTTTATTCTCTTTTGGAGGATTTATAATGAGATATGCTTTCATTAAGATGTCTCTCAGGAAGTGCTAGCCTTTTAGGTAACCACAAATTTTGATAACTTATCCCTATGTAGTGGAATTTAATTGATTTTTTTCTTTTTTTTTTTTTTGAGAGAGAGTCTCGCTCTGTCACCCAGGCTGGAGTGCAGTGGGGCAATCTCAGCCAATGCAAGCTCCGCCTCCCAGGTTCACGCCATTCTCCTGCCTCAGCCTCTCCGAGTAGCTGGGACTATAGGCGCCTGCCACCACGCCCAGCTAATTTTTTGTATTTTTAGTAGAGACGGGGTTTCACCGTGGTCTCGATCTCCTGACCTCGTGATCCGCCTGCCTCAGCCTCCCAAAGTGCTGGGATTACAAGTGTGAGCCACCGGGCCCGGCCTAATTGATTTTTAATGTAAATAATGTAAATAAAATTTCTCCTTTTTGAAGTCTGTAAAAGTAGAAACTTTGTATGTATCTATCTGTCTTTCATGTATCTATCTATGAAGTTTGCCCTAAGATCTTTTGGCCTTCGTTGCCATGTGAAAATATTCTGAGTTGAATAAGTTGTGCTGGTCCATTTTGCATTGTTGTAAAGAAATACCTGAGGCTGGATAATTTATAAAGAAAAGAAGTTTACTTTGGCTCATAGTTCTGCAGGATGTATAAGAGATATGATGCTGCCATCTGCTTCTAGTGAGGCCTCAGGAAGCTTAGAATCATGGTGGAAGGCTACTTGACTTCAGACTATACTACAAGGCTACAGTAACCAAAACAGCATGGTACTGGTACCAAAACAGAGATATAGATCAATGGAGTAGAACAGAGCCCTCAGAAATAATACCACACATCTACAACTATCTGATCTTTGACAAACCTGACAAAAACAAGAAATGGGGAAAGGAGTCCCTATTTAACAAATGGTGCTGGGAAAACTGGTTAGTCATATGTAGAAAGCTGAAACTGGATCCCTTCCTTACACCTTATACAAAAATTAATTCAAGATGGATTAAAGACTTAAATGTTAGACCTAAAACCATAAAAACCCTAGAAGAAAATCTAGGCAATACCATTCAGGACATAGGCATGGGCAAGGACTTCATGTCTAAAACACCAAAAGCAATGGCAACAAAAGCCAAAATAGACAATTGGGATCTAATTAAACGAAAGAGCTTCTGCACAGCAAAAGAAACTACCATCAGAGTGAACAGGCAACACATAGAATGGGAGAAAATTTTTGCAATCTACTCATCTGACAAAGGGCTAATATCCAGAATCTACAAAGAACTCAAACAATTTACAAGAAAAAAACAAACAACTCCATCAAAAAGTGGGTGAAGGATATGAACAGACACTTCTCAAAAGAAGACATTTATGCAGCCAACAGACACATGAAAAAAATGCTCATCATCACTGGCCATCAGAGAAATGCAAATCAAAACCACAATGAGATACCATCTCACACCAGTTAGAATGGCGATCATTAAAAACTCAGGAAACAACAGGTGCTGGAGAGGATGTGGAGAAACAGGAACACTTTTACACTGTTGGTGAGACTGTAAACTAGTTCAACCATTGTGGAAGACAGTGTGGCAATTCCTCAAGGATCTAGAACTAGAAATACCATTTGACCCAGCCATCCCATTACTGGGTATATACCCAAAGGTTTATAAATCATGCTGCTATAAAGACACATGCACATGTATGTTTATTGCGGCACTATTCACAATAACAAAGACTTGGAACCAATCCAAATGTCCAACAATGATAGACCGGATTAAAATGTAGCACATATACACCATGGAATGCTATACAGCCATAAAAAATGATGAGTTCATGTCCCTTGTAGGGACATGGATGAAGCTGAAAACCATCATTCTTAGCAAACTATCGCAAGGACAAAAAACCAAAGATCGCATGTTCTCACTCATAGGTAGGTATTGAACAATGAGAACACTTGGACACAGGAAGGGGGACATCACACAACGGGGCCTGTTGTGGGGTAGGGGTAGGGGGGCGGGATAGCATTAGGAGATATACCTGATGTAAATGACGAGTTAATGGGTTCAGCACACCAACATGGCACATGTATACATATGTAACAAAGGTGCACGTTGTGCACTTGTACCCTAGAACTTAAAGTATCATAAAAAAAAAAATCATGGTGGAAGGCAAAGTGGGAGCTGGTACATCACATGGCAAGAGAGGGAGTAAGAGAGAAGCCAGGCTTTTTTAAAACCATCAGCTCTTGCATGAACTGACAGAGCAAAAATTCACTTATTACTATGGGGAGGAAACCAAGCCATTAACAAGCGATCCACCCTGATCACCTAAATACCTCCCACCATACCCCACCTCCAACATAGGAGATCATATTTCAACATGAGATTTAGAGGAGACAAACATCCAAACTATATCGAAGTTATATTTTCATGTGTCAAGGATATGAAAAAAATAACAAGTTATTTGGCAATTTCCCAAATATTCAAAATCCAACCATATAAATTATTTATTAGGAAAGCCCTAGTCTCTTTTTCCCTCCTTCAGAATTGTAGCCATTTTGTGTATGACACTTCATAACAATGAAGAGAGAGAAGCAGAGAGATGAAATAAAAACCTTAATCATATTATTTGCACACTGATTGACATAGAACTTAACTAAACTTTCCAAGACTAAAATACAGTACTTGAATGTGAAATTTCTAGGTACAGGCTATCCATAGCCTCTTTTAGGATACCAATTGAAATTTTACTACAACTAATTAAAATTGCAATGAGATACCACCACAACCTATTAGAATGGCTTTAAAAATAAAATAATGACCATATAAAGTACTGGTGACAATACAGAGCAACTGGAGCCCTCATACGTCATTGATGGGAATGCAAACTGGAGCAATCACTTCGGAAAATAATTTTTCAGTCTTTTATGAAATTAAATGTACACTTACCATATGACCAAGAAATTCTATTCCCAGCTGTTTAACAAATTAGAAATAAAAATTTATTCACACAAAACATTATGTGAATGTGTATACCATAGTACCTCAACTTAATTACAATTAAGCATACCAATAAGCATCAAATTATGGAATACTAATTGGCAATAACAAGAAATGCACAAATGATACACCAACAATGTAGATAAATATCAAATGTACCATGTTAAGTAAAAGAAGCCAGCCTCAGAAGGATACATGCTACACGGTTTGGTTCATATGACATTCTAGAAAACCAGTCTGTAGGAATAAGACACAAATCAATGGTGTCCATAGGCTGAGAATGGAAGGCAAGATTGTATATAAAGGAATGGGAAATTTGGGGCCACGATGAAACTCTATTTTTTGAGCTGAGTTCACAACTGCATATATTGTCAAAACTTTCAGAAACTGCACACTTTAAAATGTTGAGTTTTGCTGTGCATAAATTATACAATAATAAAAATATGGAAACATTGTCCTATGATATAACAGATATGAAAGTTTCTATCGTCTTGCCTAAAATTAAGAAAGTGCTGAATGAATTGGATTTCCTAAAATTAAATTAGGGTCATGGAGGTTTAGCATTGCCTGGATCCATCACATATGAAGATTTCCAGTGTTTCAATACAAATAATGGTTTCCTAACACATGGGAACTAATACTTTGTGTGTGTGGAAACACTTACATTTTATTCCATAGCGTCAACTACATGAACTCTAAGTGGAACTTGGAAAGAAAATAAGGACTGGCAGTATATTTTAGATCAAAACTGACTTACAGGATTTGCTGCTCTGTGTTTCCACAGAATCTGACACATATTTTAGAATGCTTAGAATTTTAGAATGCTTTACATCATGAACCATAATCATTCACTTCAGAAATAAATGTTCAGTATTTTTACCTGCAACATGGAAGCTTACACAATATGTTAAGTGATATGCCATTAAATAAATTGATATCAATTTGAATGTTAAACTTTGTGGAATAGTGGCCATATTTTTATCAGTGCCTATGTTTGTGAGGAAATTGATTCATTCCTATCAGGGGAACCTAAAGCAGCCACTGAATTTATTATTATGAACTTGCTACAAAACGTTTCTGTGGCTATCCTGGAGCAGGACAATGCATTGTAGAGCACACCATGTGGTCTTCCAACGGACCATATGATCCTTGCATTTTCAAACTTAATATTGAGTAAGCAAAGCATTTTACAGCTGAAATATCAACTGAGATAATGTAGCTAAGATATGTCAACATCTATATTTACTGGATTTTTTTAGTTAGTTTAATTCCCACAGTGACATTCTTTTACAATTATGACTTTTCGCTATTGTTCCAAATCTCAGTATAATCAAAGGAAAGTAAAAATTCTTTTTTTACCTTTATGCCAATTTGCTCCCATGATTATTATAATTTTTTGCACATTATTTATATGCTACTTTTGCAGTGAGCTTTTATCTACACATGAATGTTATGAAAACAATATTAAATAAAAATACAGGAAGTTAAACTGGACTCCACACCTATGAGGTGGCATTTCTGTGAATACACTAGCCTTGGGAGGGCATAATACTGTACTGTTACAGCCTCTATTATTTTCCTAGCCACATTGTCAGGCTCACCAGGCTAAAATGTGCACTTTCTCTAATATATGCAATTTCCTTCAACATCTCCATTTAGATCTCCAGTAAGTATTTAAAACTTAACATATATAAGGCTGAACTGTGGACTTACCACCCCAAAATCTGCTTGTCCTCTAGCAACCTGCACCTCAAGTTAAAAGCAGATAGATCACCGACTTTCTACTTCCTCTGTTATCCCACATTAAATCCATCAGTGAATCCCTTCAACTTTACCTTCAAAATATATTCTAAATCCCACAATATCTACCATTACTATTAAATCCTAGTCATCACCATCTTTCACCTGAGTACTGCAACAACCAAATGGCATTCT